>NW_006768805.1:881391-884559 GCF_000204055.1 Melampsora larici-populina 98AG31
CTTCGATACACCTCACAGAATATGGGAGGAAAGAACAAACCAAAAAATCTTCTCGGCAACATGGGTTTCAGGTCAAAGCGGCGTCGAAAGGCTGCCACTCCCCCTAAGATCACTCCTCAACAAGCCCAATCGATCTCGGCTTCTCTCGGCATCACTAACCAGCCTGTTCACGGTTCGAATGCAAATCTCAAGGACTCACTCAATGATCCCGTATTGGCTCAATACATGCCTTTTCCGTACCAACCAGAACCCTCTACTCCTCCGATCCCTGACGATGCCGATCACTTTGCTCAAGAAAGTCGTGAATATTGGAAAGAAGAGGCTCGAAGACGTCAAAAACTTCAGTGGAAAGAAATTGAAGTTCCGATGACTGCTACTTATCTAGAACTTCAGCATAAAACAAGGAATTGGACTTCTGAAGCCTCGTACCTCGATCAAAATATACACTGTCAATGCTCCGATTCTGAACTCACATTGCAACCCCTTGATCTTATCGACATCTTAGGATTTCACAGCAAAACCTATATTTCTTTCTGTGTGTGCATGCCCAAACCTGTACGCCTTCTACACCATGGATACATATCAAGCTCGCCTCAATCTCCACAGACAGCCTTCTCAGTACGGGTCCTCCAATTTCATCATCAACTTTGGAATACGACTACGATTTCAAGTACCGGATTCATCAATGGATTAATGTCATTTCTCAATCTACGAAGCAAAACCAACCTGAAACCTCAATCTTATAAATACCGATCACTGATTCATGAACGCGATCTCAGAAGACAATTCTCCAACTCAGTCAACATGTATCGATCAATCATGCTCTGTATGAAGAAAATTTATAACGAAGGCCTCACACTTTCAAACGCTCAACTATTGGCTGATCGCTGTGGTAGATGTTTTGGACCAGCAATTAATGAAGAACATTTACCTCAAGAGCCACATGTTATTGTTGCTTTAGATGGTAATTTTCAACATAGGCATTACACCCAGTCAAGCAAAGATAATCCTACCGAAGACGAGTATCCGGAGATTTTTATAAAACCGTCTGATATGAAAAAGCACGAGATTCTTCAGCATTCGACCGAAGCCCAAGCCAAGAACATTAAGGTAGGAATTACAAATTAATCTTACATCAAAACTTATAGCTAACTCAATTTTAATTTAGAATCCCTGCTCTGACTCTCACACCGCAGCAAACGATGTGAGGAACTCAACCTCATGGAAAAGAAGTGATGATACCGGTCTCTTTGGATGTACTTGCCGCCACGATGTGCCCTTGAAGTTAGCCAATATCTACAAAACGGGTGAAAAGTAAGTGATATAATTTCACTTGACATATTCCAATATCTCAACGTTAATTTCTGGTTTTGATACTTGTCTGCAGGCTTTACTATCCATTGAGTATCCTTGATCAATTGTTGCGGGATTTGCCAGATATCATAATAGGAGTTCTATATGACATCGGGTGTCAGCTTGACGCACATATAAAAAAGGCAAGTGATTTCATAATATACCAACCTTTCAAGCTTAATACTAATGCCATTTTGTCTAAAGAGAAACTTCTTTGAACAAATTGCAGATAGACTTAAATTTGGCACATCGGTTTTTCACGCTTATGTACATAACTGGGCATGTCAAGTACTCTACAACCCGCGCTTCAACAATTTTTGGGGATTGACAGATGGTGAAGGACTCGAACGGTTCTGGTCGTTCTTATCTTTATTGGTAGCGGTGAATCGCATATCCACACGACTCCATCGACTTCTCAACATAAATTGGCGGGCCGACTATTTTATGGAAATCACTTTGAAAACAACAGGTATGTAGATTTTAGCGTATTTGATTAGCCTGATCAGAAGCTGATTCTGATTTGATGCAGCTGATTGGCTTTTACGCCACCTACGCAATGCTAATACTGTATTACGTGACACTCGGAACGCCCTGTCCAAATTATCAAGGGAGAAAAGTTCACTATTCCCCACAATCTGCTATACTTACGAGTTCCTGCGTGAACAATGGATCATGGAGCGCAACTCTCAAAACAAGAGATGTCATATTCAAGACGAACAAAAAATCGAACTTGGTCGATTACTATGCTTAGAAGAGATGGCTCAAGAAATCTGGTGAATAGTGTCAATTAAATTTTCAGTTCAAAAAAGGCAAGCTTACATTTCAATGGATTGAATTAAGGGATCGAGATGCGCATGATGTCGATGAAGCCATTTCCAGGCTCAATGAACACAGCAAAATCAAGCAAAAGATTGAAAAACAACGTTCGAAGATCGGTTCTGAAGCGATCTTGAACAATCTGAATGGTAAACAATTACATTTATATCTTAGACCGAGTAATTATCGTGCTCACCTGCCTTTTTTTGGACTGCAGCACAAGAACAAGACCAGATTTTGAAAATATGGTATGCAAAGCAAGAAGTTCGTAATCAGTTTGTGGCTATTTGTGAGCAGAAACGGCCACTGGAGGTTAGCCGACGCGATGGGAAGAATTCCAGCATCGGTAAGTGACTCATTATTCTAACATTGCTTCTTTCAGCTTTTATTTCCAACTGATCATATGGGTTTCATCAATGCGCAGGTTACAATGACAAAACTCACTTGCTTAAGTCACTCCGCGACCAGGCCGCGAAATTGAAGACAAAACTGGAGATCTATCAGAAGCTGGTAGTATCGTATTCTACCACTTCTCCACATCAATCACAACCGCCAAGCATCTCCTACCTCGACCTTCTCAAAATCGACTTTGATCACTCGTTTTGGAACGATGGCCTCTTTACCAACGGACGTGAGCCTTGGGCAGTCGATGCTAACACACAGCACGGAATGCGCCAGGTTGCATACTATGATCGAGCCAATGAAGAGATCCGTCGATTGGGGTGGGAAGTTAGAAGAGTGATGCGATGGTCGATTGATTTGCACAATACCCTATCAACTCATCTTTGCCGACTTCAGGCACAGGGTCCTCCTGAGGAAGATCACCTTCCACTGGTTGATCATCCGGCTTTTAAATCGCTTAGCAGTGCTGGTAAGATCAAAGCTTCATGTATCATCTTGAATGAAAGGCTAGTGCGAATATTCAACTTGCAAGCTGACTGGAACAAGTGTCTGGGTGAGGTACTTCATAACACGCCATCGCAAGAAGGCGACATCGAT
>NW_006768805.1:884659-891164 GCF_000204055.1 Melampsora larici-populina 98AG31
TCATTTGAGAGTACACGAGCATTGTATGAATATGTATCTGAATTGAATAAACACAGTAGGCTTTTGTCTTTTTCATACATATGTGAGACACAAATTTAAGCCCATGGGTACAAATTTTAACCCTCACCAGAATGTGACTTATTTTATGGCCCATTCACATGTTGAGTATTTGTGTTGGTAACCTTTCATAAGGCATCTACACTAAATGTACAGAATTCAGAAAAATTATCTCAATGATACTTGAAAGATAAGAGAAATATCAGAATACCATTACAAAACCCCAATCGATTTTCACAGCCCAAGTCTGGCTGTTCTTTGTGAGTGAAAGTGTTTGGAAGTTCATTTGATTAGTGACTTAATTACAGCATGTGCTTCAGTAGATTTTCCAAACAAAGCAGGTTTTGGGAGACTTTGTGGTCAGAGGAGTGCAACAAGAATAGCAAAAATGGAACCAAGTTGAACAAACTTGAGTATAAGGGTAAGTTGATGGAGGGGATATATGGGACTTAGATTAGGTCTGAAGAGTACTTGAATAGAGGTTGATCTAGCATTCGCCCCAGAATGATTTACAAATTCAATACTAGAATGAAGAATGAAGATAAGTTGAATGACCTACCATATTAATTGCAATGAAAGAATGAAATGCAGAACCGAATTTTCCTTACTTGTCCTTTTTATCTTTAGGTCTAAAAAAAGAGTGGTGCATGTGTGGATGTTGAGACACATAGTAGAAAGAATCAAGTCTCGAGAGCAATAGAGAGCAATAGAGCATTGTATAAATACACTTGTAATGCCCATTGAAATTTTATATGCAATGTTATGTGCAAATTAGGTGCTGATTGGTAAATATTGTACTGATTGGTAAATACATACGTGGTTATGGAGATCCCCAGACATGTCAGACAAGCTTTATGATGGTATATTATGAAATGTATAGCATTGCCTGAAAGTTTGAGCCTATAATGGAGGCATTTGAACCACAGACAAATCCCCTACTAGCACTTATGTCCTTGCAAGTCAGTGTGCTGGATGGGGATTACATGTGGGGCTATGGAGATTTCCACACATGCCAAGGATGTAATTTCATAGAAAATATATAAAGCCCCATAATTGGCGGGAAAAATGAGCCAACTTTCAAGGCATTTGAGCCATAAACAAAAAAGTTATCAGAATTCTTGCCCATGTAGTGTAGTCAAAACCACAAAATAGTACTGAACCGGAAAACCCTGGAATACAATATCAACACTGTTTGTGAGTTTGTATGAGTGAGTGATTGCAATAAGTAATATAACTAAGTGAACTTGCAAAGTTAAACCTGTGATATATTGAGCTTCTCACTGTGATGTTGTGTGGTTAGTGGCAGTGAGTATGAGGTCCGCTATAGAGGTATATAGGCACAATTATGGGTGGGGGGACCAAAAAAAAAAAAAGTTGAGATTTTTGGTTTATTCCATAGGTTTATGTGAAATAAGAAAGGCGTTTTTTTTTTTGCTTTATCTCAAAAAACAAAAAAAAATTCCTTATACACCGTTCAGGAAAAAAGCACCTAAAAAATCATTAATAAGGCTATAAGTGGTTCTTTGCGTGGTGTGTGGGTGTCCACCATAGTTCATATTTATAGCCCAATCTTACAGAAATCCAAAACAGCTTCAACTTTTGGGTTTGCACAAAAACTCTAGAAGTTTTACTTGTCCAGTGTGTTTTCACAACATTGCAAATATAGGGGTACAAAAGCCACTACAAGAGCCATAAGTGGTTCTGCAAGTGATATATTTCTGGATAAAAGTTGAAAATTTGATGGCCCCTGTAAGACCTGTGGTCATTACATATACGCGCAAGCGCACACCTAGAGTTTAACACTTAAGACTTAAATCTACAATTACTATATATGCTTGTTTTCATTTCGAATCTTACCAATGGTTCCTTAGAGATATCGGGACTGATTCATATCCCTCTATCCTTCGGAACCAGGTATAGTCATTTTACTTATTTCTATCTTTCTTTCTTTTTATCATTGTTGTTGTTCAGCTTAGAGATATCGGGACTGATTCATATCCCTCTATCCTTCGGAACCAGACGTGTTCCCGTCGGATTAGTAATACAATATCAGGTCTCTTGGGTTCTAGAAACCCTCTGCTGTGCTCGCACAGTGTCCCGCGTGAAGTATCCAGTGAAGGTTCTTCCGAACCTTACACTTTTTTTTTCTCAAACCCAAAACACCATCAAAATAAATTAAGTTTCGAATACATCAGTTCAAACTTAACTCAATCGATACTTCAAAATTTTCTATTGAATGCGCCACCTCGAATTCCCTACGTCCGAGGTGTTTTAATCATTTAAAATCGATCGATTCATTACCCCGCATTCTTTGAATTCCTACACTTCATCACCGTGTATGACGACACGTCGTCAAGCGCCTTCCGCCGATCCGAAAGCTCCGCCAGTACCTTTGCCAGATCCCGAAGCCATAATCCGAGAGAATCGACGTTTACAACGTCTCTCGAGACCTAATCCAGACATCGCCAGACTAGCCGCGCTACAACAACCTCCGCCAGCCGCACCATCTCGTGCTCGTACAGATCAACCACCGCCAG
The DNA here is from genome assembly GCF_000204055.1 of Melampsora larici-populina 98AG31. Classification (NCBI taxonomy): domain Eukaryota; kingdom Fungi; phylum Basidiomycota; class Pucciniomycetes; order Pucciniales; family Melampsoraceae; genus Melampsora; species Melampsora laricis-populina. The sequence goes on from NW_006768805.1 coordinate 887,254, forward strand.
TGACACCGAACCGTACTCGGACCGAGTCATCCATTTTGCCAGTCTTGCCAGAATCATCTGAAGGCTCTCCACTTTCTTCTTTACCTTCAACTCCTACACGAGACCAATCATCGCCAAAACCTTTCCCGAAAATGGCTGATCAAACCAGCGCACCAGATAACTCAAATTCCGATCTCATGAAAGCCATCGTCGACTCACAACTTAATACTAATCGTCGCATGGAGAAGTTCGAAGAATTCATGATGAAGATGGTAGAGTCCAAGATTTCGACTCCGACCGAAACGTCACCATCTGATTCTAAGCCGACGACTGGCATCGATCTAGCGAGATTTCGCACGTCGGATGGGCCGATATATAAAGGTCCATACCGAGAAGCAGAGCCATTCCTGCTATGGTACTCTTCCCTGAAAACGTTTTTCCGCACTAAAGGTGTGACGGCAGATACCGATCGCATCACGTTAGTCGGGAATTTTTTGGAGGAACCGAATGCCCATTCGTTCTATGAGGGTGGTTTCGATCGCTTCATCAAAGGCACCTGGAAGGAGTTTCTCGTTCAACTCTTTGACTCCTGCCTAGCTAGCGATTGGAACAGCCGCTTATTTGAGAAGGCTCAACATCTGAAGATGTCACCTTATGAGGACTTTATCACGTATAGTTCTAGAGCTCGAGGTATTCAAATTTTAATCAATTTTCATGCTGTCACCTTGAATGATCATCAATTAGCAACTTTTGTCGAGTATGGAATGGTAGAGGAGTTAAAGACCGCTGTCAAATTGTGGGGGTTCTCGAGAAATACGAAAGATTTTACTTATCATATGTTTGAAAATCAGTGCGAAACTCTCTACGCATCATTAGTGGCTTCTCACGCTATCACCAAGAAAACTCGAATGCCCACCAGCTCGACTTCATCTTTCAATTCCTCCACGTCATACAACCGTTCACGTGTACCTACGACTAATGCTTCAGGACGGTTGAGCGACGAAGAATTTACCTGGAAAATTCATTCGTACCGTGATTCAATCGGCCAATGTCACTTCTGTAAAGGTTTCTGTGGTAGCGAGCATCGAGAATGCAAAGGACCTTATGTCAGAGAGAAGGTGATCTTCCCGCCTGGGTATGTTGCACCCCCCAAGCCAGCCAACTACGTCCCTCCTAGAGCCAAATCTTCGCCACCAGCTAGTCGAGGTCAAGCAGGACGAGCGACCCATCCACCAGCAGGTCGCCCAGCAGCGTCCTATGCTAAGGTAGCGGCGGCTTCCGAATTCCCAGACATGGATGATATCGCTGTGGCAGCGCTCCAAGCCTTGGACGAAGAGCTTGATCTAGCCGAGTCTGAAGGGTGCGTACCTCCTCCTAAACCACCACGTGTCGTCGTTGAATTCATCCACAATGGCGAAAAGATTCGAGCACTTGCTGATCCCGGGGCTGAAATCAATATTTTAACAGAACGGGCGGCAGAGCGACTTAAGCTTCAAAAGCGAAAACTCGTCAAGCCATTGCAGATTAGTCTAGCGGTTGACACCGGCTCACCACCACCTGTACTCACTCACTTCACCACGGTTGACCTGGTTGAACCGACGTCGAAACAAACATTCAACAGGACATACTGTAAATTAGGGGAGGTGGGAGGTGACTTTGATATGATCCTTGGTACACCGTTTTTTAATATTTTTCAAATTTCAGTTTCTGTTCATCAAAGAGCTATTGTGTGTGAAAAGACTGGTGTTAAAATCTACGATTATCGATTATTAGAAGAGTGGAATGAAAAGATTCAAAAGTTGTCCGTGCCGCGTATTACTGAACCTGAAAAGGAATGTGAGGCTTTGTGGGAGAGAGAAGTTAGCAAGAAAGAGAGTCAAGTGTTTCGAAGTGACAATGAGAAGTATGAGTTGAAAATGTTCAAAGATTTTGAGGATTTATTCCCGGTGGACATCCCAGCAGTGTCAGACGAAGCTGAAGACGAGGGCCTGTTTGTGGACGGCTCATTTCCGAAAAAATTACAAAATGAGAGTTCAAAGATCCGTCACAAAATAGTATTGAAGGATCCGGAGGCAGTTATTAAGGAGAAGGCTTACAACTACCCACCGAAGCACATGAACGCGTGGGGTAAGTTGGTTGATCAACACTTAGCCGCTGGAAGAATCCGTAGATCAACGGGTCAGTACGCCTCACCGAGTCTTATCATTCCGAAGAAGGACCCTACCGAACTTCCAAGATGGGTATGCGATTACCGCGTCTTGAACAGCCTGACCGTGAGGGACCGTGCGCCATTGCCCAACGTGGACACGTTGGTCAGGCTTGTAGGAACAGGAAGAATTTTTTCCATCATTGATCTTACAAACGCGTTTTTTCAAACACGCATGAGGGAAGCAGACATCCCTTTGACCGCCGTCCATACTCCTTGGGGCCTCTACGAGTGGTGCGTTATGCCAATGGGACTGACTAACGCACCGAGCACGCATCAAGGTAGACTCGAAGAAGCTTTGGGGGAGTTATTAAACACAATCTGTGTTGTATACTTGGACGATATTGTAGTATTTTCGAAGACAATAGAAGAACATGAACGTCATACAAAAATGGTTTTACAAAGGTTGAGAGAAGCTAATTTATATTGCAGCAAGAAGAAGACTAAATTATTCAGAAGGGAGATTAAACTTTTAGGTCATTGGATTTCAGAAGAGGGCATTAGGGCAGATGATGAGAAAGTAGAGCAGGTGTTGAATTGGAAGAGACCAAAATCAGCGAAGGGTATCAAAAAGTTCTTAGGCACGGTGCAGTGGATGAAGAAATTCATCTGGGGTCTAGAGAAATACGTGAACAAATTAACACCTCTCACTAGCACGAAACTGGATCCAACCAAATTTAGATGGGGTAAAGAAGAAGATGATGCCTTTCATAATATCAAACGACTAATGACGTCATTACCTCATCTAAAAAACATTGATTTCGAATCTGATGATCCGGTGTGGCTTTTTACCGATGCGAGCGGATCAGGATTAGGAGCTGCGCTCTTTCAAGGGAAAGAATGGAAGATAGCATCACCAGTGGCGTACGAGTCGAGACAAATGACGCCGGCAGAAAGAAATTACCCGGTGCACGAGCAAGAACTTTTAGCCGTGATGCATGCATTACACAAATGGAGAATGCTTTTGCTGGGAATGAAGATCAACATTATGTCAGATCACCATTCTTTAACTTATCTTCTTAAACAACGGTCCTTGAGTAGAAGGCAAGCTAGGTGGATTGAGACGTTGGCAGATTTTGATATAGATTTTAAGTACATTAGAGGTGAAGAGAACAGTGTAGCGGATGCGTTGTCAAGAAAAGAGATTGATGAAGAAGGCGTCGATTGTGTAGCAGCTCTGATTGAAGCAGGTCCAATGTTATCACCGCAAGTGCGTAAACGAATTCTGGAGGGTTATGATGGAGATTCATTTTATAGTACAGTGGTAGCGGTTCTGCCTCTCAGAGAGGAGTGTGTAGTGGTAGATGGTTTACTTTACATTGAAAATCGCTTATATATTCCTCTCGTCAGCAGCTTAAGAGAAGATTTAATAGAAGAAACGCACTCTCGAATAGGCCATTTAGGATATTTAAAAACAATATGTGATCTTCGAAGGGACTTCTTTTGGCCAAGGATGGCAAAGGATGTACAGGTATTTGTCAAGTCATGCGATGTATGTCAACGTACAAAAGGTTCAACTCAAGCGCCGGTTGGCAAAATGCTCACACCTTCGATTCCTCAAATACCTCTCGAGTGTCTAGCCATAGATTTTGTAGGACCTCTTCCAAACACTACACCAAATGTAATCTTTACCGGGCGGAAAGAAAACTACTGACATAGAAAAGTCCTGAGGCAACAGGAAGAGAGCTAAAAATCTGAAAAAATATGCACCTGTTCCTAGATGTGG
>NW_006768805.1:891264-912895 GCF_000204055.1 Melampsora larici-populina 98AG31
AGGCTGACGGGAGAAGTGAACGCACGAATCGCACAGTGGGTCAGATCCTTCGGACTTTTACATCGAAAAGGCAAGGGAAATGGCTTGAATCCCTGGCGGCGGTAGAGTATGCCATTAATGGAGCCATCAATGTTGCTACGGGTAAATCACCATTCGAACTCATCTACGGCCGACCACAACGACTTCTCTCGATACAAGAAGCAGATGAGGCAGATCCTGCGCCTCTGAGTCGATGGTACAACACAAGGCTCGACGCATGGTCATCGGCACGGGATGCACTTTGGTATAGCCGAGTACATCAGGCCTTACAACACAACAAACACTGTCGAACGGCCGATGCACTACTACCAAACTCGTGGGCACTTTTGGACAACGCCGACTGGCGAGGTCGACATCAAGGTGGAGTCAACAAGCTCAAGGAACGGTTTGAAGGGCCATACAAGGTTGTCGACTCGACGAACCATGGTCAAAATGTTCAACTAGAGCTCCCAGAGGGCGACCGGAGACATAATGTGTTTCACATTTCAAAAGTCAAACCGTACGTGGAAAGGGTCGTGGAAGAGGTCGAGGCGCCGAGTCAAGGAGTGCGGAAGTAAGTTCCTCTCCTCTGTATGCACCGCCGTAGTATACTACGTAATTTTCGAAAAACAACGCCTAGGCCACTCTGTGAGCACAACACTTTCGACGTTCTCCCCTTAGGTGTTGGTGGTCAATTCGACGATATGGACGGCAAGCATCAGACTCAACAGTTCGACCTCAAGATACTATTTCATTCATTAATTTTCTTTCTTGTTTAATCTTTTTATTTTTTCTTTCTTTATTTCTTTTTTTCTTTTCATTCTTATATATATATATTTTCATTTTTTTTTCTTTTCTTTTTCTTTCTCACAACAAACCTGCTGGGCATGCTTTGTTCCTTATAGGAGGGGAGACTGTAAGACCTGTGGTCATTACATATACGCGCAAGCGCACACCTAGAGTTTAACACTTAAGACTTAAATCTACAATTACTATATATGCTTGTTTTCATTTCGAATCTTACCAATGGTTCCTTAGAGATATCGGGACTGATTCATATCCCTCTATCCTTCGGAACCAGGTATAGTCATTTTACTTATTTCTATCTTTCTTTCTTTTTATCATTGTTGTTGTTCAGCTTAGAGATATCGGGACTGATTCATATCCCTCTATCCTTCGGAACCAGACGTGTTCCCGTCGGATTAGTAATACAATATCAGGTCTCTTGGGTTCTAGAAACCCTCTGCTGTGCTCGCACAGTGTCCCGCGTGAAGTATCCAGTGAAGGTTCTTCCGAACCTTACAGCCCCATGCTCCAATAATATAACCCAGGTTCAACTTTTGGGTTTGCACAAAAACTCTAGAAGTTTTACTTGTCCAGTGTGTTTCCGCAAAAGCAAATGTAGGGGTACAAAAGCCACTACAAGAGCCATAAGTGGTTCTGTAAGTGATATATTTCTGTATAAAAGTTGAAAATTTGATGGCCCCATGCTCCAATAATATAACTCAGGTTCAACTTTTGGGTTTGCACCAAAACTCCAGAATTTTTACGTATGGAGTATGTTTCCGCAAAAGCAAATGTAGGGGTACAAAAGCCACTACAAGAGCCATAAGTGGTTCTGTAAGTGAGACAATTCTGTATAAAAGTTATAAATTTTGAAGCCCAACACTTCAAAAATCCAAAACATCCTCAACTTTTGGGTTTTCACAAAAACTCCAGAATTTTTACTTATGGAGTATGTTGCCGCGAAAGCAAATGTAGGGGTACAAAGGCCACTACAAGAGCCATAAGTGGTTCTTGAAGTGCTATCCTCCTATATAGAAGTGATATAGATTAAAGGCCAACACTGCAAAGATGCAAACCAGCTTCAACTTTTGGGTTTGCGCAGACACTTGAAAAGTTTTACTTATCAAGTGTGTTTCTGCGAATGCAAACATAGGGGTACAAAAGCCACCTGTGTACACTGAAAAGCACCGAGTGTATTGGATGATACACATGTAGCTATCATCCTATGTACTTGGAATATCCCCCTTTAGAATTTCCTAGGAAGATAGCTGGTCCTATGGTGACCTAGAAAGATCACTAAGTCACACTTCCATAAGGGGGGGGCCTTGGCCCCCCACACGCACCAAGTACAAATCTCACTACATAAGCACAAGATCTTACTACACAAGTAATAATCTCACTACCAAACCACCACATCTTACTACACGAGTAATAAACTTACTACTCATGTAATAATGTTACTGCCACACCTTCAGATCCTACTACACAAGCAATAATGTTACTACCCAACCACCAGATGTTACTACATGTGTAAAAATCTTACTACCAATCCACCAGATCTTACTACTTGAGTGAAAACCTTACTACTCAAGCACAGTTCTTACCCCTCAAGTAAGAATATTACTACTGAAGTAAACATTTAAGTTACTACTCAAGCACACGAATTTACAACTGATGTACGAAGACACTACTCAAGGAAAAGATTTTACTACTTAAATAAGGATCTTACTACCAAAATCCCAGTCTCACTATCCCAATTACAATACCTCATCATCGTCATACCAACCTTTAGACTAACCAACTTCACCGCCTACCCGAGCATCCTTATCACGATTCATAGCCAACACCTCACTAAATCAGCTCTCACCTCAATATAGGTATACCTAAGAACCAACCCTTTCATCTTGTCTATCTGTGAATCCCCCTTACTCTCAATCCGGCGTACAAATGGATCCCAGCCACGACGAGTATGTATTTCCGGTACCAGGCATCATCGAAATTTATCACAAAGATCGAAGAAAGATGGACGAGTATGTGTCAGATTTCCCAGCCACAAACCACGGATATTGAATGCGAATTGGCAACTCACAAAGAAAGAGCAGTGCAACCTCGCACTACGAATGCTACCGATCAGGCTATCCATCCGGTGGACCTAGTCTTGTCGGCACCACAAAATCGGCACGTATTGGCTGTCCCTTCAAACTAGCCACCCGATACCTTTATCATTCATCATCCTGGATACTCATTCATACCCATCTTGGTCACAACCACCCGCCTGATCCGGAAGTTAAAACTCGCAAGAAGTACAAAGACCCTAACGCTGGACCTATCCTAGCTCCCGGAGTAGTTTTCGATGAGGATGCAGAATCAACATCGCATGAACGGGCCAATGTAATAACACAGTAAGCAATAACTCATCACATTGGAACAGACCAGACCAACAAAGAAACAAACTGATATACTTGAGCTTACCTTTATGTCCAGTAGTCTGAATACCAATATCGAACCTACATTCACACCTGAAGGAGCCAATCCACTGACGAACTCAAGCGAATGGTAAGTAAATCTACAGTAAATCAGATCAATCAACGACCCAAGAAGAACAAGTAAAAAAGTTAACATTTTTTACGTCGACCTTTATGTTCAATAGCCCGAAAACTAAAGTGGACCCTACCTCAATAGCAGTCAGTCATCTTCAATGTTTTTAATGATTCATCCGATAATTTGAGTTTTTCATGATTTTCTTCCCATAATCTCCAAAAAACGTCGTCACTCAACTATTGATTAACAAATCATCGACTAGCCTAACAATGATCTTGCACCCTGGGCCAAGAAGCTCAAACTCACTCCACCTGGACAGCGCTACTACGACATCGATGCTGACCTCAAGACATTGGACTCGGTTGAATCAACCCTCTCCAGCCTCAGAACCCAACTATGTGCGATGGCCCCACATCGTCGGCAGGAAGTCCTAATGAAAATCCAGACGATCATCAGTCATGAACGCATGGTTAACGATGAACACACATTACCTATCTCCTTATTACCTGAACCTCCTGAACCGGTAAGTAGAAAAAGTTAGACAAACTTCACATCTACATCACAAGACATCGTTCTCACAAGTCATTTAAACACATAGAAATTGCTTTACGACTCGGTTAATGACACACCACTTTCAGTTCGCACATCACCCGCCCCACACCTTCAGGAAGAACACTCAGTAAGCATCAAATGTAGGAGAAGGAGCGTATTTGATGCGAATCTCAACTGATGATCATCTTGTATCTCTAGGTTGAGAGGCTTATCGAAGAGCTATGTGGACCATCCGATGTTACAACATCAACGTTCAACTTTGAAGACCTCATTATATCTCAGCCTGAGGCACTTCCACTTGTCGATACTAACCACCAATCGGCTCCCAACTCACCATCAAGTACTACTTCATGCCATATGACCACCACCACCATCAAGCACCCATCCAAAGACTCTCAATCAGAATTGCTGCAAACATCGCAAATACCAAATCCGGATCCCGACATTCACGTCGCAATCCAAACATCATTGCAACATGATTTGCCACCGATTGCATCCCCTCCCTCGCACCCAATATCAACCTTTTCACAATTACGAACTCCAACTCCTAGTCCTCGAGTCACACGTAAACGTGCCCGCGAGGCTATACTATTACAAAAGCCTAGTGTGATCAATCCGAATCTGCCGGCCCTACTGGCGAAGTACCGCCTTCACACTTGGCTGGAACCTTTCGTCATCGACGTGAGAGAAGTGAAAGCAGATGGGCACTGCGGGTACCGCGCCATAGCAATCTCCATTGGCGAATCCCAGGACAAATGGTACAGTGTACGTCAAAGAATGGCTGATACAGTAACCAACACACCTGATGACCGCCTTATTCCTGAGAACCGCCCCGAAGCGTTGGCTCGGCTTCTCACAACCAAACCCAACGTTATTACCGAACAACAGCACTGGCTTGGAATGCCAAGTTGGGGTGGGGTGATCGCAAACACATTCAATCGGCCTGTGTTGTACTACGAACCTGGTGCTTACAGCCAGATCGTTTTTCCCTACTCCACCCCTTACAATCTCAACCCTCCCATTGTTCTTGCTTTTGCCGACCATCACTTTACATCCCTATTACTCGATTTCACCAAAGCCAACTTCCCGGCTCCTCGTATCTGTGCAACATGGCGGCGATTCCATCAAACCGACGCCTCAAGTTGGTATGACGCTTGGAAACCACTCGTTGAAAGTCATGCGGAATTTTTGAAAGCACTTAACAAAAGTCGACGCCAAAAAAAAAGGCGGTTTGTATTCACATTGACTGATTGTAACTCTTGCTTTTTATACCTACCAATTTACGTATCTATGATATGATGACCTTGCTGAAGCCTTTTCATGTCAGACTCTTAATTGTAGCTAGTATCATGTGTAAAATTTTCTGAGTTGATTCTGCAATAAATAGCTTTTAAAATCGCGAAATTTTAATTGCAAGTCGTTGACTACTAAGTTGACTACTAAGATGTTCATCTTCAATATCACACAAAAGATGAGATGCAAGATACTCTTAACATTTCCTGAAAATTACGTTGAAAATTTGGCTCTACACTAATTACAAGATCACCAATTTGGATGTCCAAGGGATTAACCCTTTCAAATTAGTTTCCACAAAATTATATAAACATCATTGCCAGGTCATGAAGCAACAAAGGTTTGGTGAGTGATATGTACAAAGGTTTGGTAAGTAATCTGTATAATCAATCAAGTGCCATCCGTCTGTATCCAAGCTCAATCTCCCAGTCATCTTCAATACCTTGTTCCATTCTTTCCTCTTCTTCTAACATGCCTCGGTACTCGGCCTCCTCATCCGCCCCTTCGGGGGCCCAGTGTATTGGTAGCATAAGTATATCTATCGGTGCTCCTGTTGTGCGCGCAAGCATTTGCTGCCACTGAAGCAGTAAAGTATGGTCTGAATCCACCCTCCCATCCACATAGGCTTGGGTTGATTCCAAAACCTCTTTCAAGCTCCTATCCCAATGCGCCCACAGGCGAGATGCACGTTTAGCCAGTGCAGAGTGGACAGAGTTCCACTCTGCAACTCGAGATTCTGCCCCAAATTACCTGTCAGTGATCCTTTTACGTGTGGATATTGGTGCACCACCTGGAGCCAAGAAGCTTACCAATACAATCATTTGGCCTTGCCCTATCAACACAATTTTGATAGTCAATTGCCCAACCCAAGAGCTGCCTAACCTCACGCCCCAGACGGCGAAGCTCTTCTTCAGATGCCATTTGATTTCGAAGTGCTACGATACCATCCTTGGTCCTCCGGCATGATGCCCATGGTTCATCAAGGTGGTTCAGCGCCACTTCATCCCAAAATGGATGTAGTAAATCCATTTCAAGCACTTCGTCCATACTTGGTAGCACCAGTCGCGGTGTAGGTCGGTGACGTTGATTGTAACGAGATGCATGCCTTAAATAAGTATCCAGTTTCTTCTTGAGGAGGCCTCTTTTTTTCTTTCTTAGCTGCTCATTACGAGGTTGCTGGGTGGCCCCTGAGGGTGCCAGTTATATTCAGCATCAGTGTTCTGTGTTCCCAATAGCAAAACGGGATGACACACCTGTTTTGATGGCCGCATCAGCCCTCTGTTGTATCACATCCATTGCAGCCTCATACAAGAAACCTAACACAACCTGGACGCTGAGCATCGCCTTGACTCTGACATCTAACAGCGCAAGCAACGGATCAATGTATAATTATTTGAACCAAATAAAATGGACACTCACTGCTGCCTCTCCGAGCATTCAACAGTTCCGCATTTCCTAGCTCGTCCGCGACGGCTTGTATTTGAGCTTCAAGTGCAACCAATGACGCTGGTAGGTTCAGAAGTTCATGACGCTGTTCCGCAGTTCGTATGGCGGCGCTACCTGCGTTCATAGCTGTTAGTTTTTGACTGAAACAAATTAAACAAACTGGAACATAAATATACGTTCATCTTCAGGGGGGCGATGACATATATTAACATACCGGGCTTCCAATAGCTCCTCCTCAAGAGTCAGCAAAACTCCTAGACGTTCGCGTTTCTCCTTCGCCTCCACAGTCATGGCCTTCAGCTGCAAGGATCGTTGACGATCCCACTGAATCTGAAAGTACACCGTCGTTTGAGCCGGATCTTGCTGAGTAAGTTTGGCGAGCAAAGACTTGCTTTCATGTAGCTCAGCTAGATATTTCTTTGCTTGACCAAGCATAAATGATACTGTGGTCCAATATCAATGTATATTCATTACTCAGTTGGAATCTGAATATTCAATGCTGTCTCTATATAAACAACCTCACCTGACTTCCAACGCAATTCTTCATTTCGATGGTTGGTCCACAGATCCAGGGTGACCATCCGGCGCTGCTTGGTTGAATATCGTAGGCCTCGTACGAGTGGCGAGATCTTGAACCACACACGCTCCAAACCCTCTCCATTGCTTTTACCCCAACCTCGATTGAGGCGGGGGTTATACTCCAGCTGACATGACCAATTGTGGGCGTAGGCGTGGAATAGTGCGGTTCCCAGTTTGACCCGCTTAGCATAATTTGCATCCGTGAATACTTTTTTCTTCCAGTTAGCAATACGAGTCAGATAGGTTATATAATTATAAAAGACATATGGGCGACATTTGGGAGGTGTACCTTCTTGATAGTTTTGTCCAAGTTGCAGCCTATATCGTATAATATACCAATGGTAGTCGTTCCATCTCGATCTAATTTGATCATATCTAGCAACCACTCTATCAGGGCAAGCGCATTATGATTTCTTAAAGGGCCAACATGGTCAGTCGAAGATAAACATAAGTTCCTATATCGAAATATAAACCTACTTTTCGCCGGTTTGAATCAGGTTGATAAATTTCAAGACATGGTCATGTCTACATGCCATACCCAGCAATCCGGATTCATCCATGTTCTTAAAATGGCCTCGCCCTCTAGCATCGTTTGCAGCCGTGTGAGCTTCGGTACATGGGTCCTAAAATGATAGATAAATAAATTTAAGTATATATCCACCACTGGTGTTGAATTCGCTGCTGAATGTATTCACTTACGCCATCAAGTGGTTCATCCGGTGTTTGACTCATGAAACGTTCCTTCGCAGTGACCAATTTGGGATCCAGGAACATAGACGGTCGTGGAGGTTGTGAACCTGGAATTGGTACACTAGCACGTGCATGTCGTTTATGCTGAAAGTTACCATCTAGACACACAACAATTTGAGGTTCTTCTGGCCTTACTACGCCCACTGCAGGTCCAAAACATGCCGGGCAGTTCACCGCAAGCTTGTCAAGCTCAGATAGGTGAAGCCTTTGATTTTCCAACTCTCGAATTTGGATCATAAAAGCTCGATAGGCATCCATGGCAACTGAGAATGGGTGTCGCCAGTTTCTGGGCTGCAGATCGTCGTTAGTCACATGGTTTTTCAAATGAATTTAACATTGATAAGTTCTTACGTACGTGCCCTTTAGGTGTAAGGATTTCTGGACTGTTGTTGTTAAGCACGTCATCCAGTGCTTGACAGTAACCTTCAGTTGGAATCGCAAAGCGAATCCACTGAGAGTAATGGTGAACCATAAGTCTAACCGAGAACGCGGTGCGAGGGCGCGATGGTGACGCAGCAAGGTAACCCATCTGCAGCAGCCTCTGAGGGTCCGAAAGATCGCAATTTCGGCAAAAGGAAATCTTCACTCGCCGTCTGGCTAAGTAAGTACGGATGTGTGATCCCACAGTCAGTATATAACAACGTCAATACTACCATTCATTCTCAACATGATAGAAGAGTCAATGATATACAAATTGCTCACATAGGATATCCACAAGGTCCACATTGCGCTCCGTCCGCAAAGAGCACGTGCAGGGAGTACGTACGTCTTCATTCCAATTAACTTGATTCCCCCAATTTGATGTTTGCAACCGCCTTCTAAGAAAGGTGGGTAACATTATCGCGTACTGCCAACTCCATCGGTTCTCGTTGGCCAGGCGATCAGCTAAGTGTAATTGCCTTCGCAGACCGGCCAATATCGGGTCGTTGGGGACTTCAGGAAGGTCATGATGCTCAGGAAACTCTTCATGCGGCATAGGCATGAATCGATTCATGTCTATCTCATCTTCGTCTTTGGGAGGTTCTTCTTCCGGAATCATGTTTTCGTTGCGCGGGTCAGGTAAGTCCGGTACAGCGCCTATAGGTTGGTGAGGTCCACCAGGATTGTTCAGCCCTTGGGAAATTGCAGCGTCTGAGGCCTCAGCATGCGCCAAATCTCGTATCCGGCTGAGTTCTAGCTGTCGTTGCAACGGGGTGGATGCCTTGGGTTGCTTAGGCCGATGATTCAGCCCGCGTATGAGCCGCTGGGATGGCATGTTTGACAGAGAATGGATGATACATTCGTAAGCGGCTTCACGGGTCAGTATGAAAAAAAACTTATCTAACTGAGGCGCCCATCATTTATTGGCGTGTGATAATGTAACCGTTTTGGTACATGGGCTGTTCCCCAACGTGAAAGAATCATCAGTGCCACATCCGATACTGTTTAAAATTCCCAATCGGGAATTATATAAGCTTCTCTGAACTTTTTCGTGATAGATAATATGTTTTGGGACATTGCGAGTTCCCCAGCGTGATTGAAATGACCTGCTGACATGTGAAACATAACGTCAGTGCCCCATACTATACTGTTAAAATGCCCCAATCGGGAAATATATGAGCTTCTCTGACCATTTTCGTGGTTGATATTCCAAAACGAGATACGTAAAGACCCGTAATATTTGCTTCTGACCGTAGCCTGACGTTCAGCAACATCCATGACGTCCTTCGATACGGTTAATAAGTATTGGTACCGTTTATGGTGGCGCGCTCGTTGCAAGGAAGGTCTTGATTGTTATAATGTAGTGAGGGAATTAATGGCGATATGAGATGAATAATAGTTACATCCCTTCAATCGAGATGGGAGCTATATGCACTTCTACATTACATGTGTGACTGCATATTACATGATCACACCACTGGTCATGTAAGACGCAGTCACACATGACAATGTGACTGCGTCAACTGTTAACCACCATGGAACCCATGCCTTATGACGCATGGGAAGGAATGTGTGAAGGAATGAATCACATCAAATACTCATATATTTACAAACCATATGTTATGAGTTGGTAAGCATAACAAACTTAAACTATTATGGTGGACCACATTGATGCTTTTTGTCCAGGTGGAGCAATCAAGTGACCCATACAAATAATGATCTATATGTTGGTTGAGCATATATATCATTAATTGTTTGCATCTGTACTTGTTACAAATCACTTGTCTGATTTGGTATACATAACTGACTTATTGCATCTGTGGTTGTTATAATTGACTTGTCTGATTTAGTATACAAATATGAGTTATACAATAATGGTGGACATGTTTTGTTGTTGGTATACAAATAATGATCTATATGTTGGTTGAGCATATATATCATTAATTGTTTGCATCTGTACTTGTTACAAATCACTTGTCTGATTTGGTATACATAACTGACTTATTGCATCTGTGGTTGTTATAATTGACTTGTCTGAATCATTTTGGTGGCTACAACAAAACATATTGGTGGACATGTTTTGTTGTTGGTATATGTTACTTGAGAAATTAACTGACACTAGCAATCATTTTGGTGGCTACAACAAAAAATATTGGTGGACATGTTTTGTTGTTGGTATATGTTACTTGAGAAATTAACTGACACTAGCAATCATTTTGGTGGCTACAATCATTTTTAAGTGTGGTATATATTGTTTGAGCAATCAAGTGAAACTAGCAATCATTTTTGTATAAGTGGTTCATGCTCATGCCCAATTAATTATACCACACTGATTGTTCAATTACATAATGTTTATTTACATCCACATATGTGCAGGTGCAATAGTATCCAACTACAACATTATTTGTTGTTTGAGTCAGAAACTTGATTATAATTATATATGTTGTATACATCTGTGTCTGAGGTTGTTATATAGTATACTATCAGTTGTTCAATTTTAAACAATACATACTTAGTTAAACAATCATGGTGGAAGCTTGCATATGTTTCCCGTGATAATAAACAATAATGGTGGATGCTTGCATATGTTTTTATATATGGCATATGTTATTATATATGTTGTTTACATCTGTGGTAGTTATATAGTTTACTATCACTTGTATACTTTTATAAAATACTTACTTAGTTAAACAATAATGGTGGATGCTTGAATATGTTCCAAGTGAAACTTGATTCCATATGTTGGTTGAGCAATCATTGTTGTATATATGGTAAATGCCAATCAACTTATACAACAATGATTGTTTAATTACATCGGCGTGCTGGGTTATTAATTAGTATATACAACCGTGAGTGTATATTTACTTCCGCATGCTAGGTTGTTAAATAGTATATATCACACGTTGCTGCTTGAGTTAGGGATGTTTAAGGCCAAATGTTTGACATTTTGGAGATATGAGAAATGTGTGTACAACCCCAACAACATGGTAGTTGGGGTTGTCTTCAACAACCAACAACCATGTTTAACTTTATGAGTTTGGAGATATGAGTCACCTGAGTGTTGCAAATTAATTCATGTGTATTTAATATATTGGGAACAACCAATATCAATGTTGGACTGTTCAATGTTGGTCACCTGAGTGTTGCAAATTCATTCATGTGTATTTAATATATTGGGAACAACCAATATCAATGTTGGACTGTTCAATGTTGCACTGTTGCAAAGTGATTGATAATCTTCCGGAACAACCATGAACCTTGTTGGCATGGATAGGGACCTCACTCCGCAATGCTTATTTCTGACTTTTTTCTACATGCCCTAGGCCAATTTATAATGGCCCTTACTTAATGTTAACATGCGCCTATAATCTGTTAGTTGTACTATGTAATGCCATTGCTTTTTCTTCTGAATCACAACAGAGACTAATTTAATTGCACTGTGTCATGTGAAAATAATGGTGTGGCACAGAAACTCATACAAATAACCAATGTACCAAGGTCAGGGATGATCTAGCATTGTGCATAATGCTACATCATCTGATTGGTGGGACAGGTCTATTAACTAATATACAATTAATGCTCATTCATTTGTTCTGTGACACATAACCTCAGACA
This sequence comes from Melampsora larici-populina 98AG31, assembly GCF_000204055.1. Classification (NCBI taxonomy): domain Eukaryota; kingdom Fungi; phylum Basidiomycota; class Pucciniomycetes; order Pucciniales; family Melampsoraceae; genus Melampsora; species Melampsora laricis-populina. Next base: position 903,265 of record NW_006768805.1, read on the forward strand.
TAATATATACATTGCTTGACCTTTTGTTCTGTGACACAAGTTCAAATATGGCTTGTTCATTTGTTATGTGACACATAACCTCACACATAATATATACATTGCTTGTTCATTTGTTCTGTGACATATAACCTCAGACATAATATATACATTGCTTGAACTTTTGTTCTGTGACACGTAAACTCAGACATAATATATACATTGCTTGGATCTGTGGCGCATAAAGTTATCCAATTATACAATGTACAAAGTGTTGGTCTATTAGGTACTTTGTTCTGTGGCACATCAACTCATACAATCCATTAGTTAATAGATATATTCCGTGATCATTTGTTCAGTGGCACATAAACTCATGGTATTAGACAATGTACAAAGGTGTGGATCAATCAATCAATATATATTTATATTGATTGATCCTTTGTTATGTGTAACAACCACTCATGCAAATAAATGACCCTACAAAGGTGTGGGGTCTTTGGTTAATATATATTTTGATGGTCCATTTGATGTGTGTCACAGAGTCACAGACACCTGGTCAATTTAATATTTGCTATGTTGACAAAGTACAATCCCCAATCCCAATACAAAATGCTTTGGTCAAATATATTGTTGGTCCTTTACTTTCGAATGTCATATAAGTTACATTTAACCTTTAGTTTCATCCTTTTATAAAGTACAATTAACATCTCAGTGATCAAGGTACATATAAAGTATATGTACCTTGACCAATTTCACCGCCATAACATCCTCACTCTCACGCTTATAACCATTGCAATTCTATGTCCAACAGTGTCAAACACATTCATTCGAACCAAACTCATCTAGAATATTCTACTTATTCATTCAATTTGCGGTAAAAATCATCAAAAACAAAGGCAGACAACATCAAAACACATAGTTCATCTATTTTGCAGTAAAAATCATTCAAAAGCAAGGCATACAACGCCGAAACACATAGTTGAACTCCATCATGACCAGTAATCATTTCTTCCATCTTCTATCTGGTAGTTCCAAAAGATCATCCACATCCCTAACCTTACGTTCACACTTTGATGTATGATTGTACTGTTCATTCGTCCCAATCTTCACACTGGCACGCGCAATCTTGTAAGTAATTTGGGAAGAACACCCCAGACGCGTGTAATGCACCTTCTCACCATGTTTATTGAACTGAATCGATTCTTTGGAAGGAATAGTATGATGAAATGTTGACTTGCCGTTCCATGAAATCTGAACAGCAGACTTCCCACCAAAGTTGATAGCAACTCTATATTTGGGGAATATAAACCACCCGCCTTCAAGCTTGAAACCTTCGTTTTGCGTAACAATCTGACCACTAATACTATCAATCGGATACCATAGACAATAGACCTTGCCTTTGTCATTATCAGTATGAGGTTTGTTATAAAAGTTACCCAACGTGAAAGCGAAATTTGCCCCAAAGTCGTGGGGTCCGTTTGGTTGATACTTGGAGGTTGAGGCCATTGCAGGGGCATTGAGTTGGTTTAGTTGCCGGCGAGCAACAAGGAAGCCTTCATCACAAAAGCTCTTGAATCTGCCGCCTACTTGCGCACCAAAATCAGGGAGCCTGTCCAGAAATTCCTTGTACAATGATTCTGACAACCCTTTCGTTGGAGCGTAAGGCGATATAAGGATGTCACGGGAATATCCTACTGTTTGACCAAAACAGTGCATTCTCCCATGAATCAGAGTGCCATTAGTTGTGACCGAACGTTTGTGTTTCTTTGAAGTCAAACTAGGAGTCGCATTCGATTGATTGTTGGTTAGAGCGCCATTAGTTGTGACCGAACGTTTGCGTTTCTTTGAAGTCAAACTAGGAGTCGCATTCGATTGATTGTTGGTTGTTACCATTGGAATGTGCTGAATTGAAAAAATACGATTATTGCAATTCAATCATTAGTATCTCCATTTATCACTATAATTGGGAAGGAAATGACTAACGCCTTTGGGAAAGTTCAGGACCTTACGCTGATTCAATCCTGATTTGGACATAACTTCCTCATCCAAAGGAGGAAGCGAGGATAATGGCGAGGATGACCGATCGTGATGTAAGGAACTAGGACCCGTAACAACAATTGGACTCGTAGATATATGATCCACTTCATCATCGCTTTCCGCATCCGAAGGTGGAAGGGAAGTAAGCGGAGAAGAAGGCGGAGTCAAGTCAGGGCATTTCGTTTTGGACAATTGCTGAGGTTGCGAATCTGATACCAACCAGTTATTTAGCACTCGTTTTATTAATGGTATCAGTGTAATAATGAAGATACGCACTATGAGAAATCGAGATGTAAGTGGGAGGTACTAAACGTTTGGGAGTCGGCAACCTCTTAAAGAGCTTGGTGGACATTAAGATTGTGTCCACATCGTTTTGATGCTCCTCCAGCTCTTCTGGTGTCAAAGATTCCAAATCTTCAAAAGAGTACGTAAAAATTAGTTCATTTGTATCGCGATCAACGAATTGACCTTTGCCATGGGTTATAATCTTATAGGTATTGAAGATTATCTCCATTGTGCGGTCATAATCCTCATACGGAAGTACTGGTTCATTAAGCCTGTATCGCTGGCCATCATACGTTTTGTTGGTGCGGTTGGCTGAATGAGGCGACTGGTCAGTAGCTTTAGAATCCAAGTTCTTCCTAGCCCTCTTCGCATGTCGTCTATAATTTTTGGAGCAATACTCTTAGACTCCATAGTTCATGCAGTCCATAAAATGATGAAGAAGTCATTTACTCACGTGCCTGGTTTTCGCCTGGTTTTCACAAGGTGAAGAGGAGGGTTAGAAGGGACACCCTCCAATTTTTGTTCACGATACCAGTCAAGTGCTCTGCGCCTACCAAGAAACATACAAGAAGTATTAGTACAGACAGTAGCAGTGATAATGTTCATTATCACGTACACTACTGCTCCTTTACCTTCATTTGAATTATCCTTGCTGAGTACAGCAAATTTGCATGCAGAGGCAAGCCAGCAGTCAGATTTTGGGAACCCATCGGCCGCAATGTACTCTTGTGGTACATGTGCGTAGGATTTCGGCATTGCGAAGGGCTTTGGAAGCTAAATATTGTAGAAAGTCATAAGTGTGGTGGTTAAATACGTTTTGGAGATGTAAAGAAGTATTTTAAGAAAAGTACATATCACTTACATCGGCATCAGTATATCCAGTCTGTCGCTTACTATCTATAACTTTTAAGAGGTCCGATAGGAATGTAACACCAGGTAAGACTGGTTCATCACCATCCCTTTGGACAAGACAGTAGAGTTTAACATCCACTGTATAGTAAGTAACCCGAAGATGCTGCTTGCAAACCCATAAGGAAGAAGCCATTAGTACCAACCCTTTGTCAGTATCAAATTTGGCCCTCTTATGCGTAGTCCATCCCGGTTCAATGTCAGTCATTATAATTAGCCAAATGTAATCTGTAGTGGACAAATGAATAATGAGAAACAGGTTAGTATTTTGTCAAATCGCATGTAGGGAATCAGGAAAACATGAGGAAGAATGACTATTGCAGCGAAGAGGCGGTAAGTGGGTTGCAGGTTGTATTTCAAGTTATGCAGAGGCTATCTATGCCAACCTGCTCAAACCGCCTCCATCGCTTATAGGTCTCTGATTCCGAAGGATGAGATCGAATAACAATAATCAAAACAGGTATAGAAACACTTTACTATTGATTAGATGGTCGCCGAAGCAGTGTTCAATATCGATCGAAGGGCCAGAAGTTAAGAAGAGATACAGTATCTGTTGCGAAAGTTCACAGTATGATTAGGAAGATGGAAGACGATGTGTAATACATCGGTAAATATGGGGACTTGAGAACTTTGGCCTTACTTACTATGAAACCAAAGGACGCCGGGAGGGTATTCTGATTGGAAGTCAATAGTATATGAAAGCTATGCAACTTCCCTGAAGCTGATTAATGAGAAACAAGTTAGTCTTTTGTTAAATCACATGTATGAAATAAGAAGATAATGAGGAAGGATAACCCTTGCGGCGAAGAGGCGGTAAGTGGGTTGCAGGTCGTATTTCAAGTTATGCAGAGGCTATCTATGCCAACCTGCTCAAACCGCCTCCATCGCTCATAGGTATCTGATTCCTAAGGATGAGATGGAGGAACAATGAAAACAAGTATAGAAAGACCTTACTACTGATTAGAAGGTCTCCGATTCAGTCTTGATCCAGGGTCAGATCGCTTGGTCGAATTTGTGAAGGTTTGAGATCGAAACAAGAGGTGGATGTGGCAGAAGCAGGAGTAAGAAGGGAGGTCGGTTCAAGAATTTAGTCTTCGGGTGGGTGTCGTCGTGGAATTAGTAGGACTTTTGGTAAATTCAATTATAAACCAAATAAAACTTTCAAAAAAAATTGTCAATGTGTACTTACTCATAAATACATATTGACATATGTGTATTTATGAGTTAAGCGCTCACCTAGCCCTAACCCACTGGCTGTATGTAGTGTTGGATATTTCGAACATCAGGTGCAGTGAGTTGCTAACATGTCAATCTCGATTGAACATGTCAATCGAGATCAACATGTAATTGTTGTTTACACTAAGAGGTACGCAGGTACTCACTTACTGGTGTGCTTAATTATTAAAGGGGTGACGTTAAAAACAGGGGCAATACCCTGAATTTAACGTAACCCCTACCCCTCACCTTCATATTTCACTTTTGGGACTTCACCCCCAGTTACCACCTCAAAGATTGCATCAAACATTAATACTATATTTTATCAAACATGTAGCGGAAAAAAAGATTGAAATTAAGAAAGTTTTCGAGAGTGCCCAGCGTGATTTTATATGATAAGGCTTTACATTCATAAGAGATTCAAAATCAAATATAATCAAAATCTTGCATAAATTTGGCTTTGATGTGAAAAGTTGAAAGTGATGTGCCAAGGACGTAGTTCTTAACGGTGGTTCTAAACGGTGGGTTTGAAACATGGTAATAACATGAGATAGGTCAGGCTGAGACTTCATTCTTTCACCTCAATACTGAGTCCGAGCAATCTATAAGTGGCCTACCTGGAAAGTCTATAATCATCCAAAATTGATACAATCTACGCCATCTACGACGCCTGATGGGGTCCGGTTAGTTCTGCCAAGATTTGAGCATTTACGGAATCCAAACTTGAGTCGCACTTTGAGGAGTTTGAATTGCATTCCTCCTCAGCAATATTTTCATGTTTCTTGGTCTTCTTCACGCGGACGATAGTGTAATTCTTGGAATTAATATCTTCAATCCAGGCGTCCACTTCATCGTTTGTGAGACAGCTGGGGCCCTTCGAAATCATCATGTCTGTTACCTGGCTGTCTGGGGTCCGATGGAAAGTAAGAGCCACGTCGCCTCGAAAGGTCTTCTTTGCAAATGCTTCGGTCAACTCTGGGCACTTGGGATGGGCATCACCTTTGCCCTGATATCCGCCGCGAAGATAGGGAACTACACGTCCAAGGATAAACAGTCAGTATGAGTAAACAGCAATATCAAAAAATCAACTCATCTAACCTATTAAGTCATTGAGGTTTCGCGCTAGTTCTGAGCGTTTTTCCGCTTGTCGTGCAGCCGATGCGGATTGAGGCTTGGGTTCGTGAGTTTTCCGAAGATGGTGTGGGGCCTTTGTGGATTCGAAGGTGAAACGTTCCAGAAGATGGTTTTTTTTCTGTAGCCTAGCCCATCGATCACATGAGGTATGTTCATCCTGGAACAGTGCTTGGGCGGTAGTGGTAGCCGGATTCCAGCTGGCTACCATAAGGTGAAATTGTAAGTCAAAATGGTTTGTCAATAGACAAAGCTGCATGATTCAAGTTTGGTCAGTATGTGAACATTGGTGTTAATATATTGGTAATAAATCAATTGATGTGAGACTTGCCTGACGGGAAACTTTACCGATTTCTTGCTTCATGAGTTGCTCGGATGTGCGGTTGCTGGATTTCCCGCTGTGTCTCCAAAGCCGGCCCAAGTGGAGGTCCTGTGAGACTTTCTTTAAGTTCACCAATCGCTCAAAAACCGGTACATATTTTGCAAGTTCGTCCTGGGTGAGTGGCTCAAGGCCAGATTTTGTTGAGGTACCAATAGATGTATCTTGAACAGCGGTTGAGGTCGAGATTCCTAGTGGTGTTTGAGTAAGTGCATATGCCTCATGTGTGGCCACACAGAGACGCTCAAAGAGTCGAGGCGTAAAGACTTCTTGTTCTTCATCGATGTACGTGGACCATGTTGAACCTACGATGCGGTTGCGCTCAGGAAAACCCTGGGAAACACCCTTGGATGGCACTAGGTTGCCAAGTGGAAGTTTGATTAATACATAAGTTTCATACCTTCATTATATTATGTATATTGGTGACTGTCTGGTAACAGAATCTTAACGTACTGGGAGTCGACGTCGCCACATTACTGTAAGTTTGATAGTTAGTATACATATTGGGTTCTCGTGCAAGCGGCCCTTCTAACCTGGTCAGGTGTAAAAAGAGGTGTCAGGGTCTGTCTTGGAAGCGTTGAAGGAAGGGTAATGATGAGATACAATACTGTACTCACAGAGCTTCGTCGAGGACTCTGCGGCTCACTTTCAAGACAATGCAGAGCATTGTCTTGTCCAACTCGTAGATCGATTGAAGGGATTGCGCCTCGTATAGGCCTGTCCCGGATGGTCGGTTATTTTTGGGAAGTTTGAGAGAAGCAAGGTATTGCTCTGCTCGTGCAAGTCCCCACTCCATGCCAATGGCACGATAGTTGTTGATGTTTGGGATGGCGTCAGATGCGGTATCGGTGTTCTCGTGTTCGTTACCAGAACCAGATGTTTCATGATCATCCTCGTCCTCCTCAGTGTCTTCAACGTATTCATCGTCTATCCTGGCTCGCTTCCTACTGGTTTTGTTGTTGGCTGCGTGAGTTTTACTTTCAGCTAGTCGGCGTTGGCGTACGGTGGTGATGGGAGTAGGCAACCTGGGGTTGTCTTCAGAAGTTTTTGAAGGCGACACGGAGGGTTTTCGGGTTGTGCGGAGGCCGGATCGCGCTGGCATTTCTGGGTAGTATCAATTTGCAAAGTACTTTGGTTAGATGTGTATTTCGGATGAGTATGTGGGAGAAATTGAGGGATTTGTTGCTTACTGGCTGTTGTGGATGGGTTGGTGGATGGTGGAGAGTGTGAAACGAGGTTTGATAAGATCGGCAGGAATTACGAGTTGGAGATGCTGAAGATACGTAGTGTAGTTGAAGGAAGATATACATTATATACATTATATGTGTAATTTGTTAAGTGTCTGGGAGGTTAATGGTGGAATACTGTAGTAGTGAGAAATGTACTTGTGCTAGTGAGATAGTGAGGAGTGATCTACATACTGGTAGTGAGGTTTTGGAAGTGGGATAGTAAGAGGCTGTTCCGAGTAGCAAGATGGGTAGTTGTGTAGTAAGATCTGGTGGATTGGTAGTAAGATTGTGACCAGTGTAGTAAGATCTGGTGATTTGGTAGTAAGATTTTTACACGTGTAGTAAGATCTGGTGGATTGGTAGTAAGATTTTTACACGTGTAGTAACATCTGGTGGTTGGGTAGTAACATTATTGCTTGTGTAGTAGGATCTGATGGTGTGGTAGTAACATTATTACATGAGTAGTAAGTTTATTACTCGTGTAGTAAGATGTGGTGGTTTGGTAGTGAGATTATTACTTGTGTAGTAAGATCTTGTGCTTATGTAGTGAGATTTGTACTTGGTGCGTGTGGGGGGCCAAGGCCCCCCCCTTATGGAAGTGTGACTTAGTGATCTTTCTAGGTCACCATAGGACCAGCTATCTTCCTAGGAAATTCTAAAGGGAGAGATTCCAAGTACATAGGATGATAGCTACATGTGTATCATCCAATACACTTGGTGCTTTTCAGTATACACAGGTGGAAAACTTCGCAACTTCCCCAAGGTCAATGCGAGAAGAGTTCTCGAAGTGAAGGTGGTCGTCAACGTCATTATTAGTTCCAATCAATTTGCAAGTCATTGAGTAGACGCAATTGGGTTTAACAGCGTCAGTAGTCGTGCCATAGGAAGTTAAATGAATAGGATTGGCGAATGGTGACCCTCCGTTCATGCCGGAGGTCGCAATTGATGCGTGAGAAGAGACGAAGCCCTTAGAATTAATCAAAAGAGATGCAGCCTGGAAAATTGAGATGAGTAAAATTGGATAAGCAACAGCACGTGTACCCAGCATAGCGGAAACGACAGTACCTCGACACCGGCTTGGCCAAAGAAGTTTACTCGAACAGGGTGTGAAGTAGAGTTAGCGCTTGCATTTGCATTGGCAACCATGTTGCTAGGATTCGGTATTGAAGTAATGGCCGGATAAGTGGAACGGAATGAAAGGTCTACGGATTGGATTGAGCGACAGATAATAAGGTGCAGTGAGAATGATAGTGGGGTATGAGTTGCAGTGTTGGTATAATAGATAGTAATGTAGAGAGTGAGGAGAGGATTGAACATGTTTGCCATTGGAATTCGGAGTCTTATATAGACAGGGTTCGTGACACCATGTTCCGTAGATTGAGATGCAAATTACACGCATGAGAAACGCAGAGCAATGGGCTGGCTGACGAAGAAATGGCGTTGGTCCTGGTCACAACTATGAAATCGCAACGCCGGCGTATTGGAACGTCTGGACCTGCCTACACCGTGCACTACCAAATTGCGTTTGACCGAATAGGTTTTTGACTGCGCATGACGGCAGCATGCGTATCTCGCCCTCACAATGATTGGGCAGGCAATGAGAAGAGGAGCAGCAGCGGGCGTGGACGAATTGAGGAAGTGTCGAGTCCGGTGGAAGCGCAGCAGTAACTCAGTAAGCATCGCGTCGCAGCGACATATAATTGCAGACAACAACAACGGAAGAACGGCCGGGCCTAGACCAGCCAGAAGCGTCGTCCCTCGTTTCAACGGGTCTAATCAGTTCGTAAACTCAGTCGGTAGAGACACCAGCGGCATTGACTTTTTTTCGTATCCAACACCATCTCCTCTTTATGTATGATGCAGTGTATAATCTATTATTTTATGAAGCCAATTTTCAGATCTGAAATTCAATTTTCAAAGCAAAAAACAATTGATGGCGTTCGGTCTTTTTGGTATTTCACCAAACAAGACCACATATCAATCAAAATATATCATTATCTTGATTCTTGCTCGGTCAATTCAATTTTGGACATTTAGGAGATCAACTGAACTTGGCTATTGATTCATTGATGACTCGATAGAATCATCACATCGACGGTTCAATGGAGTTGATCAATAGTGAAATCACTTGGTCCAAGTCTGGACCCCTTGGTCTATATGTTCACCAAGAAACATGTGATGTTGTTTCTATTATCACCAGTAATTGATTGAAAGACAAAAGGCAAATTGATGATTATGAAGATCAAAAATGAAAGTTGAACTTGAAAGGATCACAGTTGTTAGCAAAGATCAAAGTAAAGTTACAACAATTGAAGTACAAATCAGAGTAGAGTTGATAGTCTGAACGTTTGAAGTCGCTTGTGTGATAGAAAGGATCATTTGTAGTCGACGAGATTTTGATCCGAAGTGGTCTTGAATCTTGATGTGATGTGTAGAGCCCCGAGTTTTGAGGCTTCCTCCAGGTAATAAT
>NW_006768806.1:0-411 GCF_000204055.1 Melampsora larici-populina 98AG31
TATAAGGGTTTGATTAACTATTAGACTATTGTATTAAATTATATATTCATATAATATAAGGGTGTCTCTTCATGATAATAAGGGTAAATATAAGGGTTTGATTAGATATAAGGGTTTGACTAAATATAAGGGTCTGAATAAATACAAGTCTTTCCATATAAGGGTACAGTAAAATAGGTAAAGTCTTAACATGATAATAAGGGCGTACTTAATAAATGTGTAATAATATAGTCTAAGTGTGCAATAATGAATTGTAAGATATCTATTAATCCAATAAATAGTAAAGACTGTTATCTGGGGCCATACCACAATGAACTTACCGCATCCCGTCCGATCTGCGCAGTCAAACATTGTAGGGCCGAGTCAGTAGTGCGGTGGGGGACCACGTGTGAATACTCTGGTGCCCCAGGT
>NW_006768806.1:5746-33246 GCF_000204055.1 Melampsora larici-populina 98AG31
CTAACTGATTATGACATAAGTCTAGTAAGCAGATGATTAATCTGATTACAAACTCCCGTTAAGATTCTCTCCATGAAATCTTAAATTGTTAGTTACTTATGATTTGCAATGCAAGTTATGAGTAACTCACAAAAGTTGCTCATGATTCACTAGTGGATCATGAGCAATTTTTATTTCACGTTAGAGGAAATAAAAACTTTCACCTAAGTCACTTCATCCAGGGATGAATGACAATCCATCTAAAGACATCAACTGACTTGAATGCGTATTGTGGAAAACAAGGTAAAGTACTATTGAGGAAAACACGCCATGGTGCGGAAGGAGGAAATAGTCACCTTTGTGAAGACACTTTACAATCTTTGATGTTTGGAAAAAAACATGTAATATGTTAAAAAGGTTGGGTAAAAGCTCTATTGATGAAAACACGCCAAGGTGCGGAAGAAAGAAATAGACGCCTGACTAATTATAACATAGATCTAGTAAACAGATGACCAATCTGTTGACAAACTTCTATTAAGATTTTTCTTCATGAGATCTTACAAAGTTGGCTACTTATGATTTGCAATGCAAGTTGTGATTAGCCAACAAAAAAGTTGCTTATGATTCATTCATAAGCAACTTCTATCTCACGTCGGAGAAGACAAAAACTCTGACTTCATCCATGTCATCTTATCATGAATGTCAATCTGATTAGACGCATCATCTGACTTGGATGCGCATGGTGGAAAATAAAGGTAAAGTACTATTAAGGAAAACACGCCAAGGTGCGGAAGGAAGAAATAGTCACCTTTGTGATTACACTTTACCCTCTTGGATGTTTGGATATAAGCATGCAATATGTTAGAAAGATTGGGTAAAAGCTCTATTGATGAAAACACGCCAAGGTGCGGAAGGAAGAAATAGACACCTGGCTGATTATAACACAGCTCTAGTAAACAGATGACCAATCTGTTGACAAACTTCTATTAAAATTTTCATCATGAGATCTTACAAAGTTGGCTACTTATGATTTGCAATGCAAGTTATGATTAGCCAACAAAAAATTTGCTTATGATTCATTCATAAGCAACTTCTATCTCACGTTAGAGAAGACAAAAACTCTGACTTCAGTCACGTCATCTTACCATGAATGGCAATCTGACTAGACACATCATCTGACTTGAATGCGCATTGTGAAAAATAAAGGTAAGGTACTATTAAGGAAAACACGCCAAGGTGCGGAAGGAAGAGATAGTCACCTTTGTACATACACATTACACTCTTTCATGATTGAAAATGAACATGAAACATCCCAGACAAGTTGGGTGAAAGTTCTGTTGATAAAAACACACAAAGGTGTGGAGGTAAGAAACAGACATCTACCCAAACCGCAACACACATCCAGTGAGAAGAAAATTAATCTGAACACAAACAACTATTGAGGTTCTTATCATCATGAGCCCTCCAAGTCTTGGTTACTTATAAGTTGCAAAGCAAGTTATGAGTAACTAACAAAAGTTGCTTATGACCCAGTCATAAGCAATTTTTTATTTTCATGTTAGAGAAAATAATAACCTTCAATCTAATCATCTCATCCTGGTAGAAATGATAATCTATCTATAAGCATCAACTGATTTTAATGCGCATTGTAAGGAACAAAGGTAAAGTACTATTGAGGAAAACACGTCAAGGTGCGGAAGGAAGAAATAGTCCCCCCTGTGAATACACCTTACATTCTCTCATGACTGACAAATAGACATGAAGCACACTAGGCAAAGGGAACGGAAGCTCTGTTGAGGAAAGCACACAAAAGTGGAAGCAAGAAACAGACACCCAATTACCTATGACCCACATCTAAGGAACAGATAATCAATCAGATCACAAATCTCTATTGAGATTCTTCTCACCATGAGATCCCAAAATCCTGGTTACTCATGAGCTGCAATGCAAGATATGGATAACTAACAAATGTTGTTCTTAATTCACAGTGTGAACTATGAGCAGTTTTCATTTTCATGCTAGAGAAAAAAAAAATCCTTGACCCCAGACAGGTCCACTCAACATGATGAACTCCACACTGAATACCCCAAGTCACCTGGATGGTCACTGTGGAAAGCAGAGATAGAAACAATATTGAGACAAATTGCCACAGCTCAGATAACAGGAATGACTATCTGTGTAAGTTCACTGTACACTCAGTCATGTGTTAGAATAAAAACACATGACATATGAAAAGAAGTCTGTCTTAAAGCTTTCTTGATGAAAACATACCTCAAACATCGGAAGAAAGAAATAGATGCTTGATTACCTTAAGTATAGAACTAATAAATAAGTAATCATATTGATTACCAATGCTTGTTTGAGGTCTCTCCCAAAACTCAAAATGTTAAACAGTGGTATACCCAAAAAGAAATACCAATAAACAACTTTGTTCACAAGATATGAATAAACCTACACTGAAAGTGGATAACCTAGATTACCACTGCCACCGGGAGAAGGGTACTGAAAACCCTCAATAAATCCCACCACTATGCCACATCTTTCCTTCTCTATTTCTACACCTATGCCCTATGCCCCCCTTCTTCTCTCTTAATAGGTATCTGTAAAATTATATCTTTCTCCAGCAAAAGATATATTATATGAATACCCCAACTATACTCACAAACATAAACTGTGTGAACAAATCCCTCATGGCTATACCACAAACTATACTAACACTGAAGTGGGATAGCCAATACACAGATACACAACTGAGGTATCAAAGGCTGCAGTCTGAATGACAAGACAGCTCAAAAGAAAAGTCTATTACCCACACTAAGATCCACAACTGTGGTAAAATGCCTACATCACAAACCACAACCTACAACAGACTCAGCAGAGTCCCCTAAACCTAAAGGTACAGTAATACTAACTCCCAGATAAAACCATGATACCTACAACAACCACAATGTAACAAATCCCAGGAAACTGGATTTAAATATACCCCAAATATGTTGTGGTATGTCTCCCCCCTCAAGCATTGTACATCAGTATATCATACAATGCCTGGTATCTCAAAATACAGCATACATGAGGCTCATCTTTGGAAAACCAAAATAAAACCCATACACTTATTGGTCTACCACCAAAGTACATACACGAAATTGCAACAATACATATTATATTAAATGAAATATAGTAGGGCAATGTGTAAGAATTAACACATGAGAATCAACATCAAACCCAAATACTTATTGATACACTACCAAATTACATATATGTACTTGAAACAACTCATATTATCTTGAAATAAAAATATAGTGGAGCCACATGTAAGAACCAATACATAAGAATCAACACCAAACTCATATGTTTAATGGGATACTTCCAAATTACATATACGTAATTGGAACAATTCATACTGCCTTGTAATATGAATGTAATGGGACCACGAGTAAGGAAGAATACATGAGAATCAACATCAAACCCAAATACTTATTGGTATACTACCAAATTACATATACATAATTGAAACAGTTCATGATATCTTATAATATGAACATAATAAAACCACAAGTAGAAATTAATACCTGAGAATCAACATCAAAACCATATACTAACTGGATTAATTACAAATTACATATATGTAATTGAAAACAATTTATATTATACTGTGATAAGAATATAGTAAAATCACATGTAAAAATCAATACCTGAAACTCAACAACAAAGCCACACACTTACTCGATTACTACAAACTTACACATATGTAGTCAAAACAATACACATCGTATTGTAATGATAACACAGTATGACAACATGTAAGAACTACTACCTAAGAAACAACAATAAATCTACAAACTCACTGATTTGTCAACAAATTACATATGTATAATGAAGATAATTTATATTATATTGTAATAATAATATAATAGAAACCACATGAAGCAGTTAACACCTTCAATACCCCATATTAGATAAAACCATCACCCATGTATCCCCATAAAAAAGGTTACATAGATTGTTTATGCCAACAGCTGGGTTTGAACCAAAGGTACCAGTCCCAAGCCCTGTGAGAGCCACAGGGCCAGGACATGAGGAACAGGCCCCACAGGGCATGTTTAGTCACACATGTCACTATCAAGTGACAGATATGTCCCCTTCTACCCCATAGCACGTGAAACACTCAAAGCCATAACCCTATATCAACCCTAACAGGGTTGATATACCCACATTAAACCTAAGTATCGGTCAGAGCGCTGATATTGCTACAATCCAAATACATACTCCTCAATACCACATGACCAGTACTGCCCGATATCGGACCGTGGACCCAAGTACCCGCCCAATATCTATCACAGACAGTAGACCTGTCATCCAACTACCCTTCCACCAATATCCATGGAACTCAAAGGAAGAAAACCCCTCCGCCACGTTATCCTGCTACAATCTTCACCTTGAATCAACCTTCAACTAAATGAAGATACACCAATCAATCACTCAATCTCACTTTGAAGTTCTTCTAACTAGACTTACCAACTACTCAAAGCTACTCACCATCTCGAATCAGACCCAAGGACCTATTAGCCTCATCCAGTCTTTTAATTCACCTGAAGGCCTTCAAGTCACTGAATCGATCAACTCTCAGTCAGATTCATATCCTTCCCTCCCCATATTCAAAACTCCTACATACTACAAATGCTCACAATCAACAAACTGATCAAGATATTAGAATCACATTAACACTTATCCTCACCTTTCTTAACCCAAGTGAACCTCTCCATTGAATTGCTTATAACTTAATGGTTAATAAGGCCTCTGTATAACTACTTAGTGTATCTTCATCACTCGGAACAGCCCACTTGTATTTTCTCTCCTCACTCAAAGAACTCCATCTCAACTTGCTCTTCCGATCGATTCAACCTTACCACCAGCTTATGAAGATCACCTTTAGACTTACTTCTAAATTCACCCACTAAGCTACACTCAGACTTAGCCACAATATCAACCTAGATCACGTGAATCAAATCAGAACCATTGAATACCTCCCACGAACGATTACTGAGGATGGATACCTCTAATCAATCCTCTAGACTACTAGTACAACTGGATACACTAGATACCAGGTTAGTCCCTCTCTCACTCGTCTCTCCTTCAATCAAAACAAGATCTCTCTAAGCTACAAACTGACCCACTACTATTCTATCTTCCTCTAGTCGATCGAACTCAAGGCCTATAGGTATCATGTCCTCAGAAAGATTCCTCTCTCGTCGAATTCCCTCAGAGGTCAGCTTGAACTCCATCCACGTCAAGAAAAGAAACCAATACCCTCTATATTGACTTTATCTTTTCCTCAATCAATTACTCTCTTCAATTATCATCACATCCATCCTTACAATACTTGCTATTACACCTTACTCCGCACAAATCTTGACTACATAAAGGTCAGTGCTTTCTTCATCTTCCCCTTAGTATTACATCCCTATTAAAGCTTCCTCTTTTCAAATAGCTATCCGTTCGATCGATTCATCATTCTCAGAAGACCAAGACCTCTAGACCTTACTTAATAAAAGCAAAGGTCAGCCTTATTTCTCTATATATACTACTTCTTCAGACTTGTACCAATCTCTCTTTTCTGATACTTACCTAAATCCTTACTTCAACTCCTGATATGATAAATGTAGACAGGTACTATCCTAATTTCTCAAGACCTCAACGTCAAAATTCTTCCTCTCAATTGAAATTTCCTCCTACGCTCAAGCTCCATCTCGAATCGAACCTTCAGATCTACTGTGATCTTATCTAACTACTCTATAAGTTTAATCAAACTTAATAAGTAAGTTAAACTGATTCCATTCCTTCGATTCAACTATCTAATGACCTGGAATGCTAACAATTCTATCTATTTATGTTAGGTTCTCGATGGCAGTCACACCTAATGCCAAGAAGGACTTGGTCCATTGACCTCAATCAACCTCCTCGAAGAAGAGTAAACCCTACAAGGCTCCACCTTCACGCCGTCAGTCTCAAGGTCAAACCAGACCTCCCTCACGACTTTCTCTCACTACATCGTCCACCAATACCCTCATAGCCACTCAGCCCTCCAACAACACGAGCATGGAGTTAGATGAGGACAGCCTTCCCTCTCAAAACAAACAACCTGCTGCTCAACACAACATCAAACCCAATGAATTCCGACAATAAGGGCAAGAACAAAAGACCTGCTGACAATGAGCCCGATTCCGAGAAGTCATCGGACGACAAAGGATCCGACGACAATGATCCTATTGAAGATGCTACAATCCTCAAGAGCACTACGGTCCTTCCTCAAGTTCTTGATAAGATGAAGGCTGTTGATCACTGGTGGTAAAGTTGTGGATCAGACAACTCTAGAAGTGTCTACCATGGCCTATCGTAAGCTACCCTCCTCTTATTTGATTCTCTCATATAGATAAATTACTAACTTAGAGACTTTCAATTATCTTTTCTCTACATTATCCTTATCATCTCCCCGATAATCAACATCATCAAATACCATCTTTATTCGATCGATTGCCTCTCTACCTCAACTCCTTTCTATTTTCCACTTAAAAAACTTATCATCTCAATTAATCTCATATTTAATTACATGATCATCTTCTCACCTCAATCTCTATCAATCTTATCAAACCAGCCCCACCAGGTTCTTTGACTCTATTCACGGTCAATCCCTTATTGAACTCGGCCCCATTCGAATTCGCCTCAACCTCTGATCTCCCTTATGAGCTTCAGTTATGGTGGCAACTATACCACCATCGTCACGTCACCGTTAAAGACACAGATCTCTGGGCTATGGTCACTCTCATCAGCCAACAAACCAAGTCCAACCTTTATGAACTGGTCAAGAAGGTACTCAATCATTCTATTAACTATGTAGAGCTTATTATTGGACCTGGAGCCTCGAAATTCTTTCTCATCCGCTTCAAAGGCACTCGGGCTAAGGAACTTCTTCAAAAAGATAACCGTCACGATCGAGGTGTCTTTGTTTCTTTCTTAGGGTCTCACAAACCTACTTCTTTACTCATCTTCGACTTAGAACCGATTGCACCTACTACTCCTACTATGTCAAGCTTATTAGTGACTATGCATGGTCTCCCTTTCCCTTTACACACTCATCAAATATGTGATACGGTCTGGGGTTCAATTGCTGCAGTTACGAAAAATCACCCTCTTAAACTCACTGGTGTTCGAGAGCTCAGCAAGAAGCCTATCTTTGCTCATGGAGGTGGACGTGTCTTCGAGATCCACTTCGAACAAGCCATGGCTGTTAAATGGCTCAAGTTGTTATCTCGACCCAACAAGTACATTGACATGTTTGGTTGGGATTCAAAAGGAGCTGAGACTGATGAACGATACAACCTTCAAATCAGATTCATTCCTACCTGCTCTCAATGTGGCACAAGCTCATATGATGGAGCTCATCTCCTGGCCTGTCCCTTTGTCAAGATACGTGATTTGATCAGCAAAGCCCTCGGACGTGACTTAGGACCTCGTCAAAAGCCTCTTTTGTTTGATGACACTGAAACTACTACACCAGTCGCATCAACTTCAACCTCAACCTCTACCAACAAACCTGTTAGGAAGATTGGTAACTTTACTGTTAGAGACTGATCAAGCTCTTTTTTAATCTTTTCAAAGTAAGTCTCTTTGTTTCCCCTACTCGATAGAGTGTATATTGATCACTTTACTAACACTAATGATTTCTCTATGTGTTATAGAATAAAAACTCTTCCTTTTCTTTTATTAAAAAAGTAAGTTACCAATCCACTAAGAGTTGTTCTCCTCTTAAAAACATGATCACTAACAATCATGATCTTCTCTTTGTCTGATTCAGAGTCTTGAAGACTTCTACTTGCTTTCTTATCTTAATGTGGAACATTAAGATGAATAAGAAGATCAAATGTTTAAAATTGAATACATGAATGACTCGGAGGTAAATCTCATGTTTACTAAACCTATATCCCCTCTCTTGTTTTACTTAAAAAGAAAATATACAAAAATACAATGTTGTTTCAAAATTAAAAACTACTAAACTACAAAAACATATCAATACCTTTGTAAAAGAACCTGTCTGTTGTCTTCTAAGAAATAAATCCCCACTCTTGTCTTATAAAAAAACCCTGACCAAAAAAGTACTTGAAGTTCTTCCTTGAAAGAAGAGATACCACTGTGAGAAAAGAAATACTCAAAGTATATGATCCTTTAAGACTTTCATCTTTACCCGAGACTTAAGTCATTAAACTTGAGTTCACACTTAATGACACCCATATGAAGAGTGTCTTAATTATTTTTGCTAGAAAGACAAAAAACTCACATCTTAAACACCACAAGAGTTGCAGAAAGGAAAATCTACTAGAAAACGGGGTAGGAGAATTTTACACAGGGTGCTTTACACCGCCCAACCCTGTGTAAACTCGACCCTGTGTAAAAATCGAAGTTAGGGCCTTTTTGTTGAATTTTATACTTATATTTTTTTTTTTTGGTCCGTGTAAGAAAACTCAGTGTAATGATGTTGGTGTAAAATTACGGAACCCGGGCGATACATGTAATTTTACACCGTGGCTTTGACACATAAAGTTACAGTGTAGATGGTTACAGTGTAATAATCCGGGACCGTCCGGCAAGTTTGAATTTTACACGGGGTCCCTTTACACTGACCCCGCTCTGTGTGGAACTGGCCTGTGGTAAATTACCACAGAACCTTTGAAATTATAATTTTACACCATATCCTTTACACCGCACAGCTGCATAGCCCTTCAACGAACAATCCCATGACAACATCCAAACAACACATACCTCAACATATGAGAAGACCAAATATGCAAAGCATACCCACATCTCCGTGAGCCGGAGATTGGATGAATATTGGGATCAATCTGATCCCAATTCGGACCATAAAGGCTGGAGTCAAAAAGACTCTAGAAATTCCAACGCCATATCGGCTAAGACCCTTATTCTCGCTATATATTTTGAAATTGTTTGAAGATTGTTCGAATCAATCAACTGATACGAATCCCAAGATGGGAGACGCCACATCCCACTATGATGGCGACCTTGCAACAGTGGAATTTCCACGGAATACACCTCGAAATCACTCGTCCAGCTTTTCATTTGACAATGAACTGGATGAGTGTGTGTCCAAGTCTTCCTCTTGCGACAAAGAAAAAGTATTCAGTACTTTGTGTGATTCTGTCCCCCGTCAAAAGTGTTATTCCTTAACATCTTTTAACGGTGATCAAGAAGACCTTTACATTCCATCTTCACCTCCGGCCACCATGAGCATTACTTCATCTCCGATTAAAGTCGAAGCAGCTACCGAGAAACCTACGCGGCCAGACCTACATCAAGTCCGTCCGAATCTCCGACTACCTACTGACAAAGGTTTGTACAAAACCTTTGTTGATCACGGTTCCAAAGTAGATGAGGAAAACTATCATCTTTATCCAAACGGCAACACTGTCTATGTCAACGACCCCGAGCATCCTGCCCGGAATTTCCGTTTTATTGCTTGGACCCACACCATGCGAACGGAAACGACCAAGAAAAAAGAGTGGATAATCAGGCAATACTACTGTTTGGGAGTTATAAAATGTACCAACAAGAAATGCCACCTTGCTGCTTCACCTCCAACGTTTCCAAAAAAAACTTGCTGTAGATACGTGAGTCTGCATCTAAGACTCAGTCAAGCTGGTACTTTTGGTGGTAATCATGACTTTCTGATCCTGATTATGATCACGGACAGACTCAAACCCTGTCCTGTCTCTTCCTGCAAAGGATTTCGAAATCATGTCACATGCAATGCTACTTGTCGAGTAGATGTTGAGTTAGACTCAAACGAAGAGGAGGGTTGGGGTTTACTTCGACATCAAGGCACTCATTATCATGAATGGCCCGAGTCCAAGAAGGCGGATCCAATATCTAAAGATAAGCTGAAAGAAAGTGTGATCAGCAACCCCAAGACCGGACCTTTAGCATTGAAGGTATGAGTTCATTCCTTCACATATTTTTTCGAATAAACATGTAATAAATGACCTCTTTGTTTACACAATCTACCATCAGGTTGGACGCGCGCATGTGGGGTCAGAACCGATCAAATCAGTCACGGATATTCATCCTTCTTTTGGCCACGCTGATCGTCTAGGCTACCTTCGACGTGATTTTCTAGCCCAGGCCGGTATAATGACCAACACCCAAGACCCCAAAGCAGGTGATAAGTGGCTCTGTACCATGATGGATTGGTCACGGTGAGCAACATCAAACTTTCTCGTAAAGAAAGTTTGATATAGCCTAATGCTTTGATAATCATAAATCTAAAGGCACAACCCAGTTTCTTGGCAAAAGTGGATAAAACCCCTTAAGCCCTTAACAAGCTGTACACCTAAGACTCCAACCCTCTTAGGCTCAGCTGTTCCCGACCCCACCTCTCTTAATGGCCTGTCAAACCACTGTAATCCACCAAATCAAACCCAATCAAGTCCCAGAAGATGTTCATCACGAGTTAAAAACCAATCCAAAGTCAATCAGAATCAAATCTAAATTCAGATGAAGAAGAAGAAAACATACCTTCTTCACCTTCTTCACCTTCATCAGATCATCATCGAAAGAAATGTATTCCCGATGGATTTCAAGATTGATCGTTACCTCATTTCCATAAACACTACACAAAATGTCATCTTTACCGGGCGGTAAAGAAAACTACTGACATAGAAAAGTCCTGAGGCAACAGGAAAAGAGCTAAAAATCTGAAAAAATATGCACCTTGTTCCTAGACGTTGGGGCGTCATGATGAGAATTTTTTTGTATTTTACACACAGATATTGGTTAATGTACTAACAATAAAGGCTGAGAATCATCAAAAACCCACCTGTAACAATACCTGAAATTTGGCCCTTGACTTCGAAGACAGGATTTTGGAATCTTCAAACATCAATAACTTTTTCAGTTCAGAATCAAATCACTCAATTTGAAGTGCATCAAAAAGGTGAGCCTTTCCTCTACATTTTTCATTGAGACATCACATCTGTAGCTGGTCTAAAAAAGATCCTACAGAGCTATTCATGCAGAACTGTTTGAACATATGTAGAGTGTTTAAATGACTAGATAGCACCTTACTAACATTATGAAGTGTGAAGGAGAATAGTTCAGCTTTTGAATGAACCAAAAATCGAGTTATTTGGAGCAGAATTGCAAAAGTTATTGAAGTTTTTAGACCACAAAATATTGTCTTCACACTCATGACCCAAATTTCAGGTATTGTTATATGTGAGTTTTTGATGATTTTCAGCATTTATTGTTAGTACATAAACCAATATCTGCGTGTAAAATACAAAAAAATACTCATCATGACGCCCCAACATCTAGGAACAAGGTGCATATTTTTTCAGATTTTTAGCTCTCTTCCTGTTGCCTCAGGACTTTTCTATGTCAGTAGTTTTCTTTACCGCCCGGTAAAGATGACATTTGGTGTAGTGAAAAAAGCCAAGGAGCCACCCGCCAAAGGATTCGTTCGTAACAGTTTTCATTCAGGTCTTCGAGCCACAGAATTTCTCTTTCACGCCATCTCTGGAAGAGAAGGTCTGGTAGATACGGCGGTCAAAACTGCAGAGACAGGTTATATGCAACGTTGACTGATGAAAGCATTAGAAGATCTTTACACTCGGTATGACGACTCTGTGCGGAATTTGGTTGGAGGTGTGGTACAATTCACATACGGTGATGACAGATTAGATCCAACGTATCTTGAAGGAGATGGAGAACCGGTTGAATTCGCTCAAACATGGCGTCATTCCAAGGTATCAAATTATTTTCCGCATTGAATTCGGTCCATTATCTTCTGACATCTTGCAATCACAGGCCACTATCTCACATCTTGACGGTCGAGGTTTATATCCATATGAGATTGTACAAACAGTGGCCAATTGACTTGCTGAGCCTCGGTTCGCCAAAGCTTGTACAACCCAATTCACAGATTCAGTTTTGAATTTCATTACCAACTCAGTAGCCAAACAAGCAGCTACTTATCGAGCGAGTTATGGAATGTATGATTGGGATGAGGAGACTGATCTATCAGCTGGAGTTACCGGTAAGTGTTTCTATGGTTGGTCTGTTTTGTTTATTTGCTCGCATCTTGATCATTTTTGTATGGTTGATTGTGGTGGCTTCAGATGCAAGTGAGAAGATAGTTGCAAACAAGACACAGGTGACACTCAAGCAAATCGATACCTTCCTAGACTATTGTTGGGTCAAATACGTCAAGGCAAAATTGGAGCCTGGTAAGTACTTTGTGCGAGGTAGTCTCCATGTGGAGCCGTCTAAACTGACGGTCTTGGTTTTACATACATATAGGCACAGCAGTTGGTGCAGTTGGTGCACAATCCATTGAAGAACCAGGAACACAGATGACTTTGAAGACTTTCCATTTTGCTGGTGTTGCTTCTTCAAGAAAAGAAAAGTTCAGTTAGTAATATGTAAAGAAAAAAGACATTAGAAACAACTTACAATCATGAATTAAAGTCGGTCAAAAGTTCAGTCAATCGAGTTTAGGAGAACAATTTAAACCAACAAAATCGAGTAAATTGAAATAGCTTGATTTTAGAAATTTGAAGTCAGTCGAGATTGAATGGATCAATCTAGAAAGAGAAGAGAAAACGTTGAAATGAAATAAAGTAAACAAAATCATTTTTAAGAGCATCCACTATGGGTGCGGTAACCAAGTGATTTATCGTAACTTTAACGCTAAATTATACACAGGTCCGCTATGGACCTGTTTTAGACTTGCGGTCCGTACGACTGCATCAAATCTTGCTCTCCGTGTGTTCAAATCTACGCAAGCCTACGGCTTGATTTATCGTAGGAAATCAAGTCAAAACTACTGTTCCCAAAACTTCAAACTGCATATGAAACTTCATTTCTCAAACTTCAAACATCAAAACCTCACTTTTGAACTTCAAATTTCAAACTTCATCCTCAAATCTCAACTTCGAGATATCACATCTCGGAACATTGCACTTTGAATTGAATCGATTTCAATCACAACATCACCCTATATCTTAATCTTTTGCGAGACACCTTAAGAATTGAGGTGCACAATAGTCAATTGCTGAGTAGGCTGAGCTCGAGCTCAATCTGTTTGGAATTGAGTCTGAAATGGTGAAGGTGGTGTGTGAAGCCTATAAAACAAGATTTCTAGACAAGTTGCTCAAATTCTTGATGTTCCTCATCATTGTGGTTTGAAGACTTCAAAAGACAGTCGATGTGTCTCTTCAAGGAACTTGTAGTGGGCATCTGATGGATGGTTTTTCGGATGGGATTTGTGAGAAAGATATGATAAATCATCGCAAAATCAAACCACTGTGGATCTGGTTGATTCACAGTGATTTATCGTAGTTAAATCAGACATTACATCAATCCGTAGTGGATTTCATGCGGTTACCAACTTAGGTAAAACACGCGTGATTAAATTTCGCGGTCAGGAACGCAAAACTTACGATAAATCACCATCATGATAGTGGATGCTCTAATAGACTCAAATAGATAAATCAAATCGAGAAGAACAATTAGTCAACCAAACAATCAAAATAAGAAAATGAGAAGGAAAGAAGAGAACTTACGATTTGAAATCAAATCAATTGATCGGACGCAATCCAACAGCAAAGATGATTTCACTTTAAAATCAAATCATTTGACACAAATCAATAAACCTGAAAATCAAAAAAAGAAATCAGATAAAGAAAGAATCAAAATTGGAAAATCAAACTGATTGATCTAAATTAGTAAAAGAGTCAAGTTAGAAAATTAAATTAGCCAAAACAACTTGATCAAACCAGTTTAAAAATACAAAATCAAATGAGAATGGGAGAAGAAAGGAGACACTTACATCATATTTGATTTGAAAAGCCAAATTTAAAGGACTGCTGATGTAACATGATAGGAGTTGGAAATAACAAAGGAATTGGTTAGGAGGTGAAGTTGAAAGGGTATAAAGAGCAGGATTGTTGGGATTTCTTTTTTCTTCTTTTGATTCATCTATTGGTGTGGCTGTGTGCGTGCTTGTGTGTTTCAAAGTTTTTGTCTGTTTATTAGTGTGTTAGTGTTTTCTTAGAAGTGTGATCTCAATTTAAAGTGTTAACCCTTATAAGGGCAGTGTCATTATTTTATTGCCAGTGTTAAAGTTTGATATTGGGAAATTTCCAAGTGTGAATCACATTTAAAGAGTGTTCTTTATTGTTCCATCTCCAGTTGAAAATACCTTCTTAGTCTATGAGTGCACAGATTATTAGCGGTTGTATCTTTTTAGTAGACTGCAGAAGGTCAATCAAATTCCTACCCATCATTAACCTCCTCTATTAAAAAGCTCTTCTATATTTTTAATATTTTTTTAGTTCTCTTGAAATATTCTTAGTGTTGGAACCTTTTGGAAGAAAGTTGATTGTGAAGCATTATCAATTCCTGGTACTTTTTTGTATAGGGAAGACAAGGATGATGTGACACAGTATTTATAGATTGATAAAACACACTACCTGATCTCAAGTCAATCTGAGATCTCTACAACCACTTCAGTCCATGTTTGGAATGAAAAAGGTTTGATTAATTACTCTTCAATACACTTTTTTTCTCAAAGACTGAATTCCCAATAACCATCATTTGTAGCAGAACAAATCCAATTGAGGGAGATGAATAATCAAAAGCAAAAGAGAGAGCCAATGATGAGAAACATGATGAGGAATCAAAGATTGAAGATGAGGAAGATGAGGAAGACAGCTCTTCTACTCCTTCTGCCCCCAGAAACAAGATAGTAAAGAAAGAGTTATGTGATCAAATGAACACAATAGGACATGTTTGGACCAAGTTTGATATCAAGGTTTTTTCCTTTCAGAAACCAATTGTAAATTGCTTTTGGGGTTACTTTGGAATAAAGAGGCAAATGAGGTTTCAGATGCAGATTAAATTACTTTCCAGAAAGGAATTTGTGGCCAAACTGAGGCTCCTTCATCTTGCAGTCACTTTCAAGTCAGTCTGAAAATCCTCTAGGTTCATGTGTGTTCACAAAGCTGATCTCAACTTCATATCTATGAAAAACAATAGGAAGTTGTTTGACCCACATTCCATGGATCGATTTTCTTCCCTTATACCTTGCTGGCCAGTTTTGAAACCAAGACTAATGCACAACTTGATTCTGTTTGATCAGTTTTTTTGAAAATTTTTGGTCACCAAAGAACATTCACTTGACTCCATTCCAAAATGGTTTGATTGGATCAAAGTGGGCATTGATGCAGATGATTTACCAATGAACATGGGATGTTAGATTTTACACAGTCCTGGCAAATTTGTATGTATAGACTGAAATTTGGTGATGTTTATGGCTTTTCATATGTATGTATGAGAGCCCCTGACAATACCCGAACCGCTCCGCTCAAAATAGTGGTTTCGGAGCGGTTTTGGCACCCGCTATAGCCTCCGTGGTCTATAGCGGTGCCCGCGCACCGAACTCACGAGCCGGATTTTTCCGTAGCAGATTGACCGCTGCGAAATGGATAGGGGCCTTGGGCTCTCCGCTATATAGCGGACACCAACCACAGGGGAAAAAATAAAAGCTCACATAGATGTGAGCAGAGGGTACCTTCCTGATAACTCCAAAAATGTTTCAATTTCCTTCAGATTCCTTCAATTTACCATTTTGGTGGTGCCAAAGTGCTCAGCCTGTAATACTTAGGTATTGCTTGAGTTTGCTCAAGCGTGCTCATCTTCATCTTGGATGAGCATCTCTTGAGCATGGATCATCCATTGGATGAGTGCTCAGGACCCAGCTGACACATCACTGTATACTCAGAATCACCTTCTGGGTAAAGTATTGGTTTTCTAATACTTTACTCGATACGGTATTGAAATCAACGATACCATCCCAAGGACCTGGAAGTAAAGTATCAGTCAGACCGATACTAAGTATCGAGATACTTATACTGCAAAAAAAGTTACTTTACCGTTACTTTACTGTAAACAGTTAAGTAACTGTGGCAGCGTTGATACAAATCAGGAGGATCCAAATGATGTCACTGAGTATTGGCTGAGGGGCTGCTCAGCTATTCATCAGTGGCATTCCTGGGATTGGAAGTATCCAAAAGATGTCACTCAGTATTGGCTGAGGGGATGCTCAGTTCAGTGCAGCAGCTCAGCTAGTCCTCAGTAATATTCCTGGGATCAGGAGGATCCAAAGGATGTCACTGAGTATTGGCTGAGGGGCTGCTCAGCTGTTCCTCAGTGGCATTCCTGGGATCAGAAGTATCCAAAGGATGTCATTGAGTATTGGCTGAGGGGCTGCACAGTTCAACTCAGCTGCTCACCTAGTCCTCAGTGCCATTCCTGGGATCAGAATTATCCAAAGGGATGGTTCCCTTTGTGTTTTTCACATTTGGTTGGGTCTCTCACCGCTCAATCACATTTGGTCACTTGACTGTGCAGGCTGAGCATTGGAGGGCCCAAGATGACCTGAGCAGATGAGCTAGCCCTCCCTCAGGCTTCTTGGTTGAGGGATAAAGCCTGAGGAAGGCCTAACTCATCTGCTCAGGACATGCTGACCATTTGATCAGATGATGAGCTGAAAGAAAACTGGAGGAAAATTGGAAGAAATTTGGAAACAAGCTGGAAACAATCTTGGAGAAACCTCCAAACTTTCTCTGCTCACATCTATGTGAGCTTCTATTTTTCCCCCTGTGAACCACGATGAACATCCGGAATGGCTAATTGTCTGTTGTTTACCTTTTCATATGAATTTCATCCTGATTTCTGGAAACTGACTGTTGCTTTTCAAGACTAATGCATACAAAACAGTCAGGTGATCTGTGTATGATGGAGAACAACTAACGATTGTAGCTCAAAGTCTTTACAAGCTCGAACCAAACCAAATTCTGCAAGAAAGATTATCTCAAATTTGTGCTACAGGCTAACTGGCGGGCATTGTTCAAAGACAGCATACTTTCCACTTCAGCTCACATCCAACGACTAAGGAGATCAATTTTGAAGGCTTGGAATGGGCTCTCAAAAGAAAAACAAAAGGGAAAGTTTCAATCAAAAGTAAATGACATCAATCATCAATCTTCAATTTCTAATCCATTATCCAAAAGTTTACCATCTGAGGTATTTGGTTGTTTTTTTTATTTCTTTCAACTAACTACAAAATCACTTCTTCATATTTCCCTTTCTTGATTGTCTCTCTTTTGATTTTTGGGTTAGCTTATCGATTGGATTCTAATCCAACGGTGTGGTGAGATCGAAGGAGAAGTCTTGAATGAACTCTCTTGTCAAAGTTCTCCGTCGGATTCGATCGATTGGGGGGAATTGGTGCAATGTAGGATTAAACTTCGACAAACTCTGGCTTCTACTCAAGATGATTTACTTTGTACAAGATTGGTAAAGGATTTGATCTTGTAATCACATGATATTATCATCTTGACTGGCTGTTTTTGGAATGTTTTGGATCTGCATCTTTAGTCAAAGAATCATCCTGGAAGAGAAAAGGTGATGGAACTTTATCAAGATGTTTTTGATTTACTCAACTCATCCTGCTCATCATCATCATCAAGTCACATCTTGAGTTTTTTTATTACACATGTTTTTCTTTTTTCTCATGCTTTTCCTTTTCTAAGACACTATATCTACTCTTCCACCTGTCCCTGCCCTATAGGCTTGGTCACGTACACATAGATTTGAAATATTTTTTTTGCTTTGCTTGTACATCATCAGCGCGAAAATGTGCTATAGAGCAAAAAATAGCGATTTCTTCGCTCCGAAACATCGCAAGGTTTTTTTTCTTTAGAAATAGCGATCTTGAGCGGAGCGATTCATAGCGCCCACTCCGATACAATATGAAAATGGTCCAAATTCCATAGCGTATCGGAGCGGTTCGGGTATTGCCCCTGAAACCCTGCACAGAACACCAGATGGCGGCGCCCGCCGCCTAATTTGCTAGTACCTACAGGAAAGGCCTGAATGTTATTTCTTCATCTGTGGCCGGACATGATGCTCACATAAGTTTCCAGACAAAATGGATGTCGGAAGTTTCAATTGAACCAGACGAGAAATCCAACACGTATACGGGGGGTCTTCTATCAGACGTGACTTATTGTTTTTTTAAAAATGGTTACTTATTGACCACTTCAAAGTACTGTGAAACTTTAAAACAATGGGTACCTGTGCTATTTTCATGGCTCGGCGGACTGTTTGCGGAACACTACAAGATCCATTTCAAAAATCTACTACAACAGATTCAAAATACTGATATGTCCGAAAAGAACAAGGGGATGATGGTTGAACAAGTAGTGGATTTTTCTCTAGCTCAGAAAATCGGCTTTCAGGACGCGTACATGGAGGTCTTTAATTGCCACGATAAAAATGTAGCGTTATCTAAATTGCATGGATGTAGATGGCACTTCCATCAGTCTGTCACTCGAATTCAGAAAAATCGTAAGATTGTCAACTTGAGGCAGGTGGTGAGTCAATCTTCTGTGACGATTTCTCATCAACACAGATTTATCATCATATCTGACGAATTCCTTGTGGAATTTATACTCTAATGTACTTTCCAAACAGGGCACCTGGGAGAAGAAATGTAAGGAATTACTTCTCCCAGACGGACCCGGTTTACCAGACCTTAATGCAAGGTTTGACAAATTACGCCGGCTGTTCCCTCTAGCCAAAACATGGCTAGATTGGTGGGGGGCTGCCGACATCCAAGCAATGTTATTTCCCGCTCGAAAGCGGATGCCGGAAGACGATCCTCCCTTGCCCGGCAAAGATAACGACGACGAAGAACTTGCTCCTTGAAGACGTCCGGACTTGCCTATGACTACGAATGGACAAGAGTCCATGCATCGTGTCTATTACATCCTGTGGTAAGTTTTCTTTCAAAATATATAATTTCTTCTCTCCGATTTGATCTGATCCTTTTAGAAAAAAATAGCTGATGCCAGTGGTTACTTTCACACTCAGTGATGGCAAATGCAATGTGATACCTGGTATCATTCAGCTAATTGCGTTTGCCCAGTGCATGGAGAAGGATTACCATGCAGTTCAGAAGGGCATTTCGATCACGTATGGTGGCACCTCCCATGATACTTGGGAGGAAGTTGTAACCGCCTTAGGAATGGCACCGCCAACCAAACGGAAGTACACTCGCAACGACGGCCATGCACCTGACACTACCGACAAACTGCTCGACAAAAAGCATAGCAAACCCAAGAAATTAGGTCGACCTGTTGGATCCCAGAACGTCAACCAAAGTGCCATGACCACTTATCAATCTTACACCGCTGGGACGACGGCGGGTTCTTTGAACCGGTGTTGGCAGACTGCCACTCTCGAAAGCCTTTACGCCCTTTTTGGCCCCTCTTGGAGTCGATATGCAACGGTGAACAGCTCGAATTTGGTCAACGTACTCATGCGCCATTTCACAGCATGTTGCAACTTTGAAATTGCTGCGGATGGCTTTTCCCAAAGCATGGCACATTGGCAAAGGCTCATTCACAAGGCGGTCCAAGCCAGATCTATCTTGTATGCCAACGACGCCTTGTCTTCGGCTGATGGCTTTATGGAGCTATTATTAGAGACTGCTGCAGACAAAAAGTCTTCTTTGAGTCCTCTATTTGAATACACCATGAAGAAAACGGTCTCTTGTCTTTGCAATTCGAAACATATTCAAGTTACCAACCAACGTCGAGCAATCATCAGATTGATGAGTGACAGCTTCACAAATGCGAAAATTCCGTACGCCAACGTTCACAAGTTGATATCTACGTGGCTTTCGGAAGGTTTTACCAAAGAAGGGATATTGTGCCATCAATGTCACACCTCGGTGCCAAAAGTCTCCCGTGAAAACGTGAATCCAGTCATAAAAAATCCGTCATTTGTGCAAAACAACTTCACCATTGTCATTGATCCACAGTCGGCACCTCTTCATCTATACTTCTACTTGGACGGCGTAGCTGGAATGACGGCGGACGAGCGCAAAAGTTATCAAGGCAAAACCAACTGGCCGGCTCGAATGGTGCTTGGTGGGGTGGATTACATGATGGTTGCACATGGTTAATGGGCAGACTTTCATTATTATTGTAGGGTAATCAGGTCCATCGGCGGTATTCTGGGTGTATGGCACTTCGACGAGCGTGAAAATGGAGGTATCGCGCAGCTGGAAGGTACTGATGTCACCAGCATAGGTGGCTGTTCTCCTTCCACCAGCTGGATTTTCTACTCTCGGATGCCACGGGGTGATGAATTGGCCCATATTGAAAAATCTATTCGTGACCTAATGAAGGTATTTCCTAATAAGCACTCCACCATCCCCTTTTCCATGCCAACTTGCACATTTCATTTTGGAGGGGGACTCCCTGAAGAAAATCACGCTCAAGATCAAGAACCTTTGAATACATCTGATTTGAAAACATCGGACGACATCAAGGTGAAGGAAGCCAAGAAGGGAGTCAAGAAGGGGGTCAAGAAGAAAGAAGTTAAGAAGAAGGAAGTCAACAAGGAGGAAAATATTGAACTCGATGATTTTGAAGACCCAGCCGCGGCCGCCGTGAAAGTGGACATTGATAATGACGTCGCCACACTTGCACCTGCGAGAAAATCTAAACCAGGTAGAAAAAAAGCTTCTTTAGATATTGATGATCCAAACAGCTAACTGACGATTCCTTTTCTCTCTTTCCGACAGCAACGCCCAAAAAGCGTCAGGCCAAGTCACAGGCTTCCAAGGCCCCCGTTTCCAAGGACACAAAAGTTAAGAAAGGTGTGCATCCAATCCTCTGTAGTCACTTTGATTGTCTCAGCTGATTTGTTTTGGGTGTTCAGCAGAAGCACCTAAGAAAGCCAATTGGAAAGGCTGGGTGGTTCTTGAAGATGGGGATGACGAGCACGTCAAAGAAGATGATGTGGTGGTATCAGAGGGCGAGGAAAAACCCAGAACAAGGCGCCAGCGACGTGCATGATGTTTTTTTGCTTGTATCTTTCCTTCTGTTGCTATAAATAAACTTGATGCATACATGATGTGAACTGTCATTTGATATCAAGTGACAGCAAATGATTTTCTGTTTTTTTTCTGACTTGAAAGAAATGTTAAAATGTCGGTGTTATAGATTCTGCGAGACGGTGTAAAATTACACTTTCAATGCGTTAAAATTTATTTTACGCTGGCTGTGTTTACACAGGCCGCCTTGGTGTAAAGTGGACTCAGTGTAAAATTCTACTCTACGCGGCTAGTCTTGATTTTTACGCTGACATCTTTTACACCGTAACTTTTGGTGTAATAAGCTCAGTGTAAAATTCTAAGTATCAACCGGGTTCCGTACTTTTACACTGACCTCTTTACACCGATTCCTCTTACACGGGCAAAAAAAATGAAAATATGTATAAAATTCAAAAAGAGGGCCCTAACTTCGAATTTTACACTGGGTTGACTTTACACCGACTAACACGGTGTAAAGCACCCTGTGTAAAATTCCACCTCCCCCTAGAAAACCAAAATGTATTGAGAAGAATCAACTCATACAAAGATGGTAGAAAGGCTACATGAATGTTAATCTTTCCCTGAAGATATCCAAGTAAGATGAAGTGGATATTCAAGGCAAATCTCTTCCATCTCCAAGACAAAGATGGGGGTATGGATCAAGAAATTAGACCCACCAGAATAGATGGATTGTTTAAGATCAACAGAGACCATACCCAAAAACAAGTATAATCTTTGTATAAACCTTTTTAAACAAAAATACTTATAAAGATAGGTATGCTTTGTGGTAAAAGGCCCAGAAAGTCCAAAAAATGGGGGGTCAAGTAGGGGCTTCCCGTGAAAAACTCTTGACCAATTTATGACAAAGATTTATACAAAACTACAGGTTGAAAACACCTACAACTGTTTTTGGTTCAGAGAGACCTTACTCTTTATAGGTCGTGCATATAAGTTTGACACGTCCTAGAGCCACCTGAGAGGGCTTCAACTCTCAGGCTCACAATGCAACTATGATTAGCACACCCTCTAACATTAGTTGTCCGGGATTGGGTGAGACGAGCCCCGGCTCCCTGTCAGTTGTGGAGGGACTGAACTTGTATAATGAATTGCCTCCGCCAGATTTTGTTGATCCTCCTCAGGGCATATCTGGGACTAACGCTACTGAGAGGACTTGTACTCATTGTTCCCCTAAGGATGAGTGTCAAGTTAAAAAGGTTACTTTTGGGGTCTGTCCTCCTTTGGTCCACCAGGGAGAAGGCCTGTCATCTGCTACTGGCGGCGTTGGCTTGAACTCTACTAACAGAGAAAAGGCAATGTTAAGTAATCCTTGTAGACATGCTGTTACACCTACAACAGATAAAACTCCACTTAGACAATCACAGTCTATCACCCCTGGCCCTTCATTGAGCACAGCTAAAACATCAAGAACAGTAATCCTTGACACAAATACTGTAGCCGCAGAACAACCTGAAACATCAGGAAATGTGCACACCTACTTTGAAAAAGGTAAATGGAAAGCAAATCCTGTAAACTCAAATGTGCAGAACAACAACACATCCATCTCCAACTCAGAATTGGCAGACATCATTCAACGTAAAAGGTGTAATGGTGAAATGCTCACAAGACAAGAGTTATTTGCAAAACTCACATCTGATCGCAATACTATGGTTAAAAAAGTACAGCCCGCACAAACTTTGACTATAAGCAGGAACCGTCGGTGAACGATTCCCAAACCAAAACCTCCTCATTTTGAAGTTTTCACCATGGAAATAGACAATAATGAGATTGAGTTGGACTCCTGACCCAATGACACACCTATGGACATTGATCCCATAAAATCAAATCCAAAACTACCCTCATATGCAGATATAGTAAGAAAGAATACTACATCCTCTCAAACGCACAATACCAAGTGCCTGCAAAGTACTTCATCACTAACGTGCAATAAAGGCGTCAAGCAAGCTGAAATCAAATATAACCTCAAAAAGTCAGTAAAATTCACCCTCAACAACACTGGAAACTGCACCAGTGTTGACGTGTGGACAGTCATAAGACACAGACTGACCGAAGCCCAATGCAAGAAGGTTGTTGGCGTAATGAAGCGGAACAATCCATTCCAACAACCCGCCTTTGATATCTGTGTGTCACCAGATATTGCACCAGGGTTCATCAAGATGATGCAACTTACCCCAAGAGAACACCCATGTGGAGTACCTCGAATCTTTTGTCGCAGAACAAGACAACCCAAATGTGATGGACCTAACACCACAAACTGCTTTAACACAACCAAATGGCGTGTTAACTTATATAAGGC
Organism: Melampsora larici-populina 98AG31; assembly: GCF_000204055.1. Lineage (NCBI taxonomy): Eukaryota > Fungi > Basidiomycota > Pucciniomycetes > Pucciniales > Melampsoraceae > Melampsora > Melampsora laricis-populina. Next base: position 29,053 of record NW_006768806.1, read on the forward strand.
ATACCGAGATGATGTCCCTGTATTTGCCACATCCATCCCCAAACCTCCCAAAGTGTCCTCAAAACCAACTGGGTACACCTCCCTCCTTGCATGGAATGCTAATGGCTTCAACAACAAAGCAACAATTCTTGCATCTCTAGCTAGTCAAGTAACAGCTGGAATAATTGTCATCGGGGAACACCATAGGACTAACCTCAAATACAAACCCAAACTAGATGGGTATCGGACATACTCACACCCAGCCGAACCCGGTTTTTTTGGCCTCTGTATGATGGTCCGTAATGATATAGGTGCTTATGAAAAGCCCACAAAAGACCCTAGAATACAACACCTAGTAGTCACACACCTTGAGCCAGATAGCCTATGGCACATCTTTGGCGTATACCTTCAGTCCGGATCCAAAAAAGGACAACACCGCACAACCCAACTTGAACCAGTTTGGGAAGAAATCAATGATCTCCTAGAAGAAGATCCCAACTGCAAAATTGCCGTTGGTGGCAATTTTAACATTCCTACAGACAAATTAGCAAAAGCTGCTTTGAGACAAACCGGCGGCCGTATGAGCATCAAACCCTGCTGCGGCTCAAACTTTACTCGTCTCCCCAAAAGAGGTAGATTCAATGATATTGATCATTGGTTAATCTCACCAGCATCACAAGACATTACTTGTAAAACCAAAGTGAGTCGACAGATGTCACTGAAATATGATGGTGCAAGTGATCACGCAGCCATAAGCATGAAGATTCAAAAGAAATTCAATAACCCTCCACCACCTAGTCTCAAATGGGACTTAAAAATACTCAAAGGACATGCAACTGATGTCCTCACAGACGGGGCATGGAAGACATTCCCCAAAACAGGTACTCTTGAAGAAAAGAGCATTGCATGGACATCTAATCTTGTAGAGTCCGCCTCAAAGTGGGGTGCCGCAAGATATGCAAAACCCCCACGTGCTGTTCACTTCCCACGGAACATAGCAAATCTCCTCAAGAATGCCAGAAAAACCAAGGCACTCTACCAAGACACATTGGGAAAGAAAACTCCTCTCAGTGAACTTACCAAATTAACCAACTATGCTGAAAAAGCTAGCAGACTTGCTAAAACAGCTATCAAAAAGTTTGAAAAAGATCAGGCCAAGAAAAAGGCTGAAAAAACCAATAAGCATCTTACAGATAATGAGATGCTTGACTTCCACGCGGCTATCAAAGCTGTACTTCCAGATCACCTTGGGAAGAAACAAAGTCACCCCATGCCCTGTAAGAACCAGGCCGGGGACCTATGTGTCACCAACAAAGACATTGCAAAAGCTGAGTTTGAACACTTCAGTACTCTATCTCACGACACCACTGGCGTATCACAAGACCCCTTATACTGGGTAAATCTCACATGTGATGACCCAAAACTTGAAGAACTACCAATTGGGGGACCTATAACCCCCCAAGACTTCCTACAAGCCTGCAGCAGGCTCAACAAAAATGCAGCGCGTGGGCATGACAATATTCCACCTGCAATCTTCAAAGAAATATTGAAACTAGAAAGAAGTCAACATATTGGCTCACACCCCCCAAAGTCAAAAGACAAAGACAAGGAACCACAGAAAAGACCAAACCTCTCTATACCCCACTACAACACTCCTGAAAATGGTAATAACGTTAAATCTTTAGTATCTCGAAATGAAGAAGACAGATATGCAGCGTGGGAATGGGCAGATAAGCCCCTTCCTAAACCTTGGAAAACAAGACCAGCCCGGTCATTAATAGAAACAGATCTTGGGCGCTTCTACGACCCATTAGACCACATCTACCACCCTGTCCCAATCAAAGATATGGATGGGGGTCTTGAGACACCTGCTGGAATCCAGGCTCTTGATATCCTAAACACAATGCTGGAAAAAGGAACACCAGCCCCAGGCGACTTTGAGAACATTGTCATCTCACTTAGCAAACCTGGAAAAGATCCAATACATCTATCTAACCAACGAGGAATAACACTTTCAACTGCTTTCCTCAAACTCATTATGACTATCCTGGAAGATAGGATGAGCTCAGAACTCAATGGGGCAAAATTCTTCACCCCAGACCAAGGAGGCTTTAGACGCCTTGAAGAAGGAATGGGACAATTCCTCTCACTCACTGAAGTTGTTCGCCCGAAGAGCCAACATTGACAAACCTACATATGTCTTGTATATTGACTTTCAAAAAGCATTCCCAAGTGTACCACACGAAGCGCTTTGGAAAAAACTCCGCCACTTAGGAATCCCGGAAAATATAATCACATTCCTAGACAATACCTACAAAGGAAGTACCTTCCGCATGAGAGTTGGTGATGAACTCTCCGACAAGTACCCTATGGAAATAGGGACCAAAGAAGGTTGCCCTCTCTCACCCCTTCTATTCATCATTTTTGTAAATGATCTTTTCCACAAATTACCCGGAGTCATAGTACCGGGTATAGGTGAAAACTACAACGACATAGGTAAGCTATATGCCGATGACGCTGCAGCCTTCTTTGACAACCTTGAAGACCTTGAAAGAGGTTGTCAACTTATCACAGAGTGGGTCAGTAAATGGCAAACACTCAAAATTGGACATGCCAAATTTGCGGTCGTAATGCACGGAGAAAAAGACCCTGAACTCCGCAAAGCTTTCTTGGACAAATACGGAGAACCAAGTAAATACACAGGTGACAACAAAGGTCACTTTACCCTAACAGATGGCAAAGTCTATGCCCAATCCTCTTACAAATACCTAGGCATTGACATAGGCGACAACCTTGGAGTAGGCTATGATGCAGAAATGGCCTACACAATCACACTAGCAAAGAAAGTACGACAAAAAGTTGCTCAATTTGCATGTATATTGAAAGATCCTCGCCGCACCCTTGCAGAAAAATCTTTCCTAATCAAAACGTACATTCTATCTGCCGCATTATATGGTGGAGAATGGATTGGGATGAATCAAACACAAACATCCATTGTACAAAAAGAAGTAGATCACGCACTCTACTTGACAATTGGCGAAAAGTGGGCATGCAAAACTATCTGCCCTGTCAGACTCTCATGGGAGCTTGGTGTCCCATCAGTTGCAGCAGCATGTGCAGCCGCCCGCTATCGCATCTACTCCAAATCTGCGTCAATGATGACTGATGCAAGTGATATCTTGTGCAATCCAACTCAAGGAGGTAAAAAGAAAACATGGACCTCCATCACCCGCTCTGAAACCTGTCGTGCATACACTGCAGTCTTCTCTCCTCCATCTAATATAAATGAAAACTCTGCGGAGAATCCAAAATCAATACTTGAAATTCCTGCCATGATCAAAAAAGGCTTACTAGCACAAGCCATTGAATACCCCAAGAAGATACCAACTACTTGGATCACTGCCCATGGGAATGATGAATCCCCGGAAAAAATTAAAAATGAGATACTCGCCGTAAAAGCATATCAATGGGCAAAAGCACTCACACCCGCTAAACTTCAAGGTCCAACTGAACAAATGGATTATGAAAAACATCAATACGGCTTAACTCAAAACTTTCAAAAAGCCGCTCTAAGGTACCCATACCTAAAAGATGGTGTACTGCTACTAGTGAAGGCAAGATTGGGAATACTTCCTCTTGCAAAAACCCGATATGAAGCCCTTGAAAAATCAAATACACTAAGGGCAGAAGCATCATTGCTAGATCCAACTACATGTCCCCTTTGTCGTAAGAAAAGACGAATGGGTAACACCATGAAAGATGAAAACGAACTATCTCACATCTTTCTCTGCTGTAAAGCTCTTAAAGAATATCAAAAAGAACATCTTAGGGACATTGTGAAAAAACTTCGTAAGTGTAAAGAAGTTAAAACTTTAGGTGAAATCAATCAGAGAGATATGAAGATAACCAACTACTTGATGGGCGGGTATTGTTCCGCCTACGGGCCTATCGTGGGAAGTCTGAAAGATATACTACAGGACATGAACTCATCTGAAAGATTCATGTTTCTGTGGCAACACGGGTATGGCAACATAACCGGTATTCAGCCGGAATGTATGGAGTTGTATGGATTTGTCCCCGTAGCACGATTCTTGAGATCAGCTTTTGGTTTGTACCAGAAGGCGATTGATAGTTTCTATCAGTCTACACCAATTGCAAACACATTGGTAGACATGTAGTCACATATTGTACTCATGTTGTGTCCTCTGTGATTAT